>NW_027505447.1:0-189675 GCF_021521415.1 Bidens hawaiensis | reverse complement strand
AAGATTTTTTTTTAAATTTTCGGGTTTTCGTGTTTTCGCAAAGATGTCGTCAATTAACATCTCCGATTTGGTCAAGATGGAAGTAGAAGCGGGGTCAGCCACTAAGGCCCCGAGGTTGATGAAAGGAACTGACTTCGTGGCATGGAAGGACAGATTCATCCAATACATTAAATACCAGGATGCAAAAATGTGGTGTGCATCCAGGATGGATATATCCCTCCAACTATGCAATACGAAGGTCGTGATGTGGTTAAGAAGTACAGCAAAATGGAGGACGAAGAAAAGAAAATGTTTGAGGCCGAGAGCAAGGCCCATGCAGCTATAACTATGGCACTTCCTCAAGAGGTTCTCATACTTTCAGAAAGTACACTTCTGCGAGAGAGCTTTGGGATGCTCTAGAAAATAGATTCGAGGGGAACGTGGGTATCCGTGCATCTAAGATCAAACTTTTAAAGACCCAGTTCTCCGTTTTCAAATATTTGAAGAACGAATCACTGGATGATATTATCACCAGATACTATCATCTAATGACAGAGCTTAACAATTATTCGATTGCTTACCGAGAAGAAGAGATCGTTGAAAAGCTTCTCGATGCTCTCCCACCGAAGTGGGAAATGTACACCGTTCTTATGAGGGAAGACAGAGACTTTCCTAATTATGATTTGGAAACGGCAGTAAACAAGCTCAGAACTTATGAGCTTAATATGGTTCGAAAAGAAACACCAACAGATCAGATACAAGACCCTGGTATGTATGGTGCAAAGGTTAACTCAGGCTCAAGTTCGAGGCCTGAATCTGCTGCTTTTTACTCAAAAGGGGAGTCAGGTCCTGACTCTTCTCATGAAGGAAACGTTTCTGTGAACTTGAACGGTGATGTCTGTTTCGTTGCTGAGGATCAAGTACTTCAAAGCCTCAAGCATCCACAAGTGGTTTCTCTGCAAATGCCTCAAGCAATAATTATTCCAAGATGCCTATGAGTGTAAAATCTGCTGAAGAGCAGTTTGCAGTCTATGCATCATTTATTGCTTCCTATGAAAACTACATCCAGGGGAGATTGTGGACCCTGCTGTTCTGGATGAGGATTACGACCAGATCGATGCTGATGATCTGGAGGAGATGGATTTGCAATGCAAATGGCAATGATTGTGAGGCGAGTTAAACGGTTTATGAAGAAAACTGGGAGAAAGTTTGTTGGTGGTAGGCCTGGATTCGACAAATCTAAGGTAAAGTGCTATAATTGTCAGCAATACGGGCACTTTGCCAAAGAATGCCGGAATGAGAGGGTTGAACGAGGACAAGGTCGGCCAACACAACACTCTGAGTTAACAGAGAGATTAATGCCATGTTGACCAGAGAAGCAGGTGAGTACAACTGGAACCTGCATTCAAATGAATCTGGTGAGCAAGCGAACATGGCTGAGGCTGAAGTTGAAGAATGTGAGAAGGTTGATGGAAATGAGAAAGCTACTGAAGAAGAAACCGCTTTCATGGCAGATGACAAGGATAATCGCTCCGAGGTAAGTACTAAGAATATTTGTACTAGTTGTGAGAATTTGTCTGAGCAACTTACAACGATAACTGATCAGTACGTCCGTTTAGATGCTGATTTTAAAACAATTAAAGAAGATCACCATTTTACGAAAGCAAGAGAAAACAGTTATAAAATCAAAATAAAAGCATGTGAAAAAGACATTCAAAGCTTAAAAACAAAACTTGCTGAGAAAATCGAAATAATTGATCTTAGTTATGTAGTTTTTAGAGGAAAAGACTAAATTGATTGCTGATCGGGAAAAACAGATTGCTGACCACCAGGTGAAGGTGGTGGAACTGAACCGCAAACTTGAGCAGTTCAGAATTCCTCGGCCATCCTTGATCACCTCGTGAGTGATCAAGGTACCTCTGCAAAGAAGGGAGGAATCGGTTATCACGAAGTTCCACCACCCTTTAACCACAACTATACTTATAATCCGAGTGTTCAGAAATCTGTTGATTTCGAGGTTACTCAGACAACTCCCATCAAGGTTACAAATATAGAACCAAGTGTTAGCTGTGGCGAAACGAGTTCGCCTGTTTCAAATGTGAAAGTTTCTGTCTCGAGTCCAGTCTCATCGGAATCGGATAAGTTGTCTGAATCTGGTCAGACAAAAGAGAAGGTAGGGTTACCCACCGGTGGAGATAAAAATAAATTTTTAAAAAGAGTTCTCCACTCAATCCGTACGTCCCACCTTATGTGAGACGAACGGCTGGTAACACTGCCTCTACATCCAAACCAACATTTGACAAGAAAAAGGAGAGTCGGTGTTGCTTTAGATGTAACAAATTAGGACATCTAGTTGCAGATTGCCCTCTGAAGCCGAGATTCAGAGGTGTGAGGCAAAAAAAAACTGAGGATAAGCGTCATTTTGTTACTGCTAAAAATGAAAACTTTTCAAAGTGCCAAAATGTAACTAATTCAAGTTTTTATAAAAACAAACCTCAGTTTTTCAACCAAACCACAAGATATAACACTTTCAATTCATATAGGTTTGGGAGGCATTACACTCAATCTGCAAGGAGATTTCCTAACAGGACTTACAGAAATTATCCTGATGCTAACTTGAGAAAAGCCAGGGTACGGGACGTATCGATCCAAGACCAATTGGTCTTGGGTCCCAAGATTCTAACTCTTTGTTTTATTATGCAGGAACAGTTGAACATGGCTGCCAACAGTCTTTGGATTGTAGATAGCGGCTGTTCCCGGCACATGACGGGCAACAAACACTTGTTGCAAGACTTAAAACCTGTTCAGGGAGCAAGAGTTAGTTTTGCTGGTGAGAGCGGAGGAAGGATTACTGGTAGAGGAACAGTGTCAAATGGGAGAATGACTCTGGAGAATGTGAATTTTGTGGAGGAGTTAAAGCACAATCTGCTGAGTGTGTCGCAGATTTGTGATAAAGATTACACTGTCCATTTCACGAAGAATGAAGCGATAGTATTGAAGCCTGCTTTTCAGATACAGACGAATGGATAGTAATGAAAGCTCCACGTGAAACGAATACATATGTGATGACATGAGGTCTACTGAAATGGCCACCGGAGAATCTTGTTTAATGACAAAAGCAAGCGAATCAGAATCAGAATTATGGCACAGGAGAATGGGGCACATTCATCTTCGGAAGATGAACTTCATTGTCAAGAATGGGCTTGTGATGGGCGTTCCCTTAAAAAGTTTTAACTTTGAAGAAAAATGTATAGCATGCAAGAAGGGAAAGCAACACAAGAAATCCCATCTCACCAAGAAGATTAATTCTATTGCCGGTACTCTAGAACTGCTTCATATGGATCTCTTCGGTCCAGTGAATGTAAAAAGTCTAAGGGGTACTTCTTACTGCTTGGTGATCACTGATGACTACTCGCGATATTCGTGGGTATATTTTCTGAAATCGAAAGATGAGACGGCTCAAATGGTGAAGAATCTAATTACAAAAGTTGAGAACGTCATGAGTAAATCAGTTAAATACATCAGAAGTGACAATGGGACAGAGTTCAAGAACTTTGAAATGGAAATTTTCTGTCTTCAGAAAGGAATTGAACACCAATACAGCGCTCCGTATACTCCGCAACAGAATGGAGTGGCTGAAAGGAAGAACCGAACATTAATTGAAGGAGCCAGAACTATGCTGGCAGACTCGAAGCTTCCTGTGATATTCTGGGCTGAAGCAGTTGCTACAGCCTGCTATGTTCTGAATAGGGTGTTAACCGTTAAGAGACTTGGAAAAACATGTTACGAGCTTATGCATGGAAGGAAGCCCAACTTGTGCGGTCTTGAACCCTTCGGGTCTCCTTGTTCGATTTTGAAGACTAATTCGGAATTTGGTGAAGTAGCCGATGAAGGAATCGTAGTCGGTTATGTAGTTGGGACTCCCAACAGACGGGTCTTCAATACTTCGACTTGCAAGGTGGAGGTGGTTTGTAACACCGACATTACTAGTTACCAATCGCCAAAACCAAGCAATGGACCTGCTGAGCTTTTTGACTATGTTAAGCTTTTTAAGTCGTTTAACGTACCTGATTTGGAAATTTCTGAAGAAGACGAAAGAGCTGTGACGAAGATGATATTTGATGAGGAAGAGAATCTATTGCAACGACAGCTGATTGAGAAATCTCAACCTTCCACATCAAACACTATCGGTACCCCTACTGCCTCAACTGAAGATGAATTTATTAATCCTTTTCACTCTCAGCCAGAAACAACCATAGATGAGATCTCTTCAAATTTGGAAGATAATTTGCATGTCGGTTCTGTTCCGACCACGAGAATTCACAAAGATCACCCTTTGGAGAATGTACTTGGTGATGTGTCCACCGGTGTACAAACCAGAAGAAGCTTGAATGAGCACACCTGTGTTTATACAAGCATTAAGGAAACGGGTATTCTGAACGAATGTTTGTACTCCTGCTTTATAAGCCAGATTGAACCAAAGAATTATCAAATGGCTTTAAAGGACAGCTCGTGGGTCGAAGCCATGCAAGAGGAGTTGGCTCAGTTCGAAAAGATGGAAGTTTGGACTTTGGTTGAAAAACCAAAGAATGTGCATGCTATAGGCACAAAATGGGTGTTTCAAGTGCAAAAGAGATGATAAGGGGATTATCATAAGAAATAAGGCGAGGCTGGTTGTTAAAGGTTTTAATCAGCAAGAGGGTATTGATTACAATGAGGTGTTCGCTCCTGTCGCCCTGTTGGAGGCGATTAGATTGTTTCTGGCATTTGCTTCTTTAAAAAGATGAAGGTATTTCAGTTGGATGTGAAGAGCGCGTTCCTAAATGGGAAAGTTGATGAGGTTGTGTATGTTGAGCAACCTCCGGGTTTTCCTGACCCAGACTTTCCTGATCACGTATACAAGTTGAGCAAGACGCTGTATGGTTTACATCAGGCACCTCGTGCTGGTATTCAACGTTATCGGACTACTTGCTCGAAAATGGTTTTGAAAGAGGATTGATCGACAGTACTTTGTTTGTGAAGAGAGAAGGAAGTGACTTCCTGCTAGTTCAAGTCTTCGTGGATGATATCATATTTGCTGCATCAAGAGTATCCATGTGTCAGGATTTTGAGGCTGTCATGAAGAAAAGGTTCGAGATGAGCGCTATGGGTGAACTAACTTTCTTTCTAGGATTGCAGGTTGATCAGAAGAAGGACAGGATGTTCATTCATCAGACGAAGTACGTTCATGATGTGCTCAAGAGATTCAAGATGTAGGACAGTTCTCCATTTGACACTCCAATCTGCGTCAATCACAAATTGGGCGCTGAATCAGATGGTGACGCAGATGTGGACCCAACTCTGTATCGGGCGATAATAGGTTCATTAATGTATTTAACTGCTTCTAGGCCTGATATAATGTTTGCTGTTTGTCTTTGTGCTCGTTTTCAGGCAAACCCAAAGGAATCTCACATGAAAGGTGTGAAGAGGATTTTGCGGTATCTCAAAGGCAAGCCGAAGCTAGGGTTGTGGTACCCAAAGGGAGGAGACGTTGAACTGGTGGCATATACAGATTCTGATTATGGAGGATGCAATCAGAGTCGGAAGTCAACAACAGGAGGCTGTCAGTTTCTTGGAAGAAGATTAGTTTCCTGGCAGTGCAAGAAACAGACATCAGTTGCAATTTCAACATGCGAAGCTGAATACATGGCAGCATCCAACTGCTGCTCTCAGGTTTTGTGGATTCAGCAACAATTACGCGACTATGGTCTGAATTTCTTACTCACTCCTATTTTAATTGATAACACTGCCGCCATCTCAGTAATTAACAATCCCGTGAAGCACAGTAAAACTAAACATATTGACATTCGTCATCACTTCATTCGGGATTGTGCTGAGAAGAAACTGATCAAGATCGAAAAAGTTGATACACTTGAAAATTTTGCTGATTTGTTTACAAAAGCATTTGATAAATCCAGATTTCAAAACCTAATTGAGCTGAACGGGATGATCAATCCCGAGTAACCATGTCGTTGTGTTTATTTAAAAAAAAATTAAAAAAAAAATCTTTTTAAAAGAAGCAAATGCCAGAAACAATCTAATCGCCTCCAACCGGGCGACAGGAGCGAACACCTCATTGTAATCAATACCCTCTTGCTGATTAAAACCTTTAACAACCAGCCTCGCCTTATTTCTTATGATAATCCCCTTATCATCTCTCTTGCACTTGAACACCCATTTTGTGCCTATAGCATGCACATTCTTTGGTTTTTCAACCAAAGTCCAAACTTCCATCTTTTCGAACTGAGCCAACTCCTAAAATGTTCAAAAAGAGTTACAATATTAAGGGATACGCAGAAGCAAAGAAAGGTATTATCTGCTGGATATATGATGAGCAGCTGCGGCTCTTCGTGATCAAAAGATACGATGGAATTCAGTACTTCAGGAGAACGTTGAGATCTTTAAACACACTGCCTGAATGTGAGGTAAAAGATTTAGCCAGATTGGGATTGATAAACCGAAGTGAAGACAACATGGCTAGAATCATCGGGAAGATCGTGTGGAAGGAGTGTATTAAGGAGAAGAAGTTTGAGCTGATGAGACCACAAAAGGGGAAACTTGTTGAAGACAAGGATAGAGGTCTGAGAGCTGATGGAAAGCCTTGGATGATAATGAAGTATAAACCGATCCGGTGCCTTAAAGAAGTACCGATGAAGCTCATGCCCAAGGACGTGCTCAAAGATCTAAAATGGTGGTTCGTGGACTGTGAGACAGCGGAGGCAGTAATGGAAGATGTGGATGAACAAGAAGTACTTAGGGTTTACGACCCGATGCATCTTGTTAATCTATCGCAGGCTGATCTGAAGATGCTCAACGAGAAGAAGATCTTCTACATTCCTGCTTGGAAGGATCAAGCTAGGAAATATCAAGGGGTGGTGTCGGTGTGTGTTAGAGAGGGAGCGCACGCGTAGAGATGCAAGATTACAAGACTCAAGATTTGAAGATCAAGATATGAAGCTACTGCCAAGGGGGAGTCTGTTGGTACATGTGTGTCAGTAGTTCATAGTCTACCATTTGTAATCGAGTCTGTAATGTAATTATGTTTATGATTATGTTTATGTTTTTGTATGTGCGAAGTTGTCAACAAGTTCGCTTAGGCGAACTTGTCAAACAAGCGAAGTTGTCAACAAGTTCGCTCAGGCGAACTTGTTGAACAAGCGAAGTTATGGACAACTTCGCCTGAGGCGAAGTTGTCGTGCTTATTTAAACTGTTCAGCCGTAACAATTTAGGGTGAATCAGTTGAGCGTTTTGAGAGCTAGTTCATTTTCGTGTATCTGTGAGTTACGTGTTTACAAGTCAGAGTCTGTAATAGTGACCTCGAGTCACGTGTTCGGTTATCAATATAACGTGTTTCGGTTATTGCTCGTGTGTTTGATTTATACATATTCTGCACTCGTATCTACCTACGCAGGGATTCCGCACCTGCGCAGATAGCGACATCTCGTGTACGATCCGTCCAGGAGCCTACACCTGAAAAACAAAACAAACCTTGCAACTTGATTAATTAAGTATTAAACTAAAATGTTAATGTATTTCATAATGAGTTTATGCTAACATTAATATCTAGAAGATTATGTAAAACTAAAAACAAAATGTGTGAATGTAATAATTACCATATAAATATAGACAATCATAAAATTTCACATGAAAACATTTAGAAAATCATAAAATTTAACATAACTTTATAAACACAATCTTATAGTAACTGTAATATTTATTACTCTAAGATAGTACCCGTGTTTATTTACCCATCAATTTAAAACATTTATTATAAACCATGTTTGAATTAAATATTACCATCTTGAAAAACATTTATCACTAACTTTATTTTCCAAATTCAAATGTGTCATTTCTTTTATAACATTAGTAATCTTTAAGTGATCCAAATCTCTTAAAAGAAACAGATCATTGGATTCCAATATTGATTTATAATAGTACCCGTGTTACACATGGTAGAACATATTTAAAAACATGATATATATGTAACATCATATAAATTTAATGAAATGCAAATGTTGTAATTATAAAAAACGATATTTTAACACGAATTATAAGACATCATAACTTATTTGAATCAAATACAAAACATACAAAGACTAACAAAGATAAGCGAAAAGTTAAAATATTTTATAACTTTTATCATTAGTACAATAATAAGCAAAAAAAGGAAATTAGTCTCCAAAAAAATAAAACAATTCTACAATGTCGATTCAACAAAACTTTTATCTCAGTGTTGATTTAAAAGATGAACTTTATCTAAGACATTTATTACGCATTAATAACTATAATATTTGTTACTCTAAGATGGTACACGTGTTTATTTGCACATCAATTTAAATCATTTAATACAAACCATGTTTCAATTAAATATTACCATATTGAAAAACATTTATCACTAACTTCATTTTCCAAATTCAAATGTGTCATTTCTTTTTAACATTAGCAAGCTTTAAGTGATCCAAATATCTTAAAAGAAACAGATCATTGGATTCTAATATTGATTCAGAATAGTACCCGTGTTACACACGGTGCAACATATTTTAAAACATGATATATAAGTAACATCATATAAATTTAATAAAATGCAAATGTTTTACTTATAAATAAATGATACTTTTACATGAATTATAAGACATCATAACTTATTTGAATCAAATACAAAAACATACAAAGACTAACAAAGATAGCTGAAAAGTTAAATATTTATAACTTATAGTATTAGTACAATAATAAGCAAACAAAGGAAATTAGTCTTCAAATCAATAAAACAATTCTACAATGTGGATTCAACAAAACTTTTATCTCAGTGTTGATTTAAAAGATGAACTTTATCTAAGACATTTATTACAAATCAATAACTCTAATATTTATTACTCTAAGATAGTACCCGGGTTTATTTGCCCATCAATTTAAAACATTTATTGTAAACCATGTTTGAATTAAATAATACCATCTTGAAAAAGTTATAGTTAGTAACCTACCATCTTGAAAAAAAATTAACAAACCATGTTTGAATTAAAAGGTCTAACTTTTAATTTTAAAATATCATATTTTGACTTCAAAATGTCAACATAATATATATGCATTTTTTAATATCCAAAATGTGTCCACTGTTTTTTCTTTTGCTTGAAGCAAACTTAATACAATTAATACAAATTAATTATTTGATTTCGGTCAAAACATAATTAAATTTCAAATTATTACTATTGATAAATACACAATTATATGTATAAACATGCATAAATTATGCTTCACTTAAAGAACACTAAAAAATTTACGGTTGCTATTTTCATCATTATTAGTAACTCTTAATAACATAATAATGGACTTTAAGAGAATATTTAATTAAAATGTTATAATAGTCAAAATAAATGTATGTTTACTTTCATATGGACATAATTTGTGAGTGCAAATCTTAAATTTAAAAGTACTTAAATCATGTTGATATATTTCAAGAAAGTTATATTTAGTATGTAAATGTTATTTAAAATTTAAAACGATTTAATATGAATTGTCAAAAATGATTTAATGTGAATTGTCAAATACTTAAATCGGTCGGAAATTTATATAATTAATAATTTCTTCATTCAGTTTTTTTAACAAATAAAGAAAGTCAAACAATATAAATTGTAATAATGAGATAATTATGTTATTATTTCGTTCAAACCATATTAAGGAATAAGTTTATAAAAATGGAAAAAATTAAAAACTATATAAAATTAGGGTAAACAAAAATAAAGAATTGAAGTTCTGAGTTGTTTTAACATTGATTACAAATTTTGAACTTGTAATAGTATGAACGGTAACTTGTAATTTTATAACAAAAATAAAAATAATAGTCTGAATGGTACCTTTCTAAGGTAGTACGTTTTGAAATATTTCGAACAAAAAATAGTAAAAGTAATAACATACTTGTAAAATATAATTTTAATAATTTAACATAATCTGAATTATAATTTTTGGTAATTATTAAGATATGGTTATAGTCAATATAATAATGAAAAACATATATAGAAACAATTATGTTTGACAAACAAATATTATGGACATTAAATAGGAATTCAAATTTAAATTATATACAAAAAATGTAGAGAAATACTACAAAGAAAATCGAGACCTTCATTTAATTGTTTACATAAATTAGTAAACTTATTATTATCTACCCATAATTAAATTCCAATTTATTATTATTGATAAATACACAATTATATGTATAAACATGCATAAATTATGCTTGACTTAAAAACCATTAAAAATTTACGGTTACTATTTTCAACATTATTAGTAACTCTTAATAACATAATAATGGATTGTAAGAGAATATTAACTTGCACCAAAAATATACAAGATTAACTTATTTACTTGATGGTTAAAAAATATTCAAATCACTTTAATATTAACTTAAATATTTTCGAATACCAAATTAACATAAATATTTTTGAATTGCTTATCATAATATAAGTCGAAACATTTAGAACTATATTTGAATTTGTTACGTTTGTTGTATTTAAAAAATTATACTTGCCTGATATTATTTTTATAACAAAAAGAATATGGTCAAAATAGTAAATGAGGAAAGTTTTGGGACCCGTTTAAATACTTAGAAACAAAATTGAAATTGTAAAGTATATTTTTAATATTTTCTAAATTTAACATAATCTTTGAAAATAAATTAAATATTGATAAATAAAAGGGAAAGTCAAAATAAGCATAAAAATTATTTATAAATTCAAATTTAACATATTCAAATAATTAGTATGAACATTAATTAGGAAGTCAAATTCACTGATATGATCAAAATAGTTCTATGTATGTGTAAATTTTATTGTATAATTAACATTGATATGGTCAAAATAGTAAATGAGGAAACAAATTAACTTAATTTGTAAAACCGGTCTATTAATTTAATAATTAAGGAAACAAATTGTGTATGAAATTTGAATGGAATAAGTTGTATTAAGCAACAAAATTAAGAAATAGTTACTTGAGAAAGTCAATGTATATAAAATGGGAATTCCGTTTTGACAATAAAGTGTATTTTAATTTGTTACGTTTGTTATATTTAATAAATTATATTTGCTTAACTATTGATATTATTTTTTTAACAAAAATAATATGGTCAAACAATTGATAAATAAAAGGGAAAGTCAAAATAAGCTTAAATATTAATTATAAATTCAAATTTAAGTTAGTCAAACAATTAGTATGGACATTAATTAGGAAGACAAATTGAAATTTAAATTATAAATTAGGAAAGTCAATGTATATAATCATTAGAATTCCGTTATGACCATAAAGTAGGAAAGTCAAAGAAAACAATTGGAATTAATGGAATAGTTAATTGTGTAATTTATTAAGGAGTGTAACATCCTACTTTCGGTTATATTAATAAAATAAAGTTCGTTTATTTTATAGCGGGCCGTTATCGGTTTAGTTGAATAGAATACGAGATGGACTCATGTTGGGTAAATGGATATGAGTTATGGACTTGGGTTATGGAGGAATGAAGGAAAGACCATGGGCTTAAGCCCATGATAAAAAATATATATACCCTTAATCCCCCATTTAATTCATTTACACATATCCATTACACCATCCAAAACACACACTTAAGATTCTCTCTCTAGTTCTCTCTCTCTAAACCGATATCAAGAAGGAAACTGAGAACCGACCCGAGGTAATGATATTATTTTACTGTTTGAGCTTAAATCCGTTAGATATAATCATGAAACGACGAGCCGACACCGTTAAACCGTTTAAGTCACGAGATCCGGGTGGATTCGGGTATAAACCGAACCTATGATGAGCTTAGGAGTCACCCTAGCTCAGATCTGGATCGAACGGGACGAAAAACGGTGAAAACGAGCTAAAACCCGTTTTTCCGGCGAAATCGCGTTTTTCCGGCGGCTTTCCGGCAATGACGGCGCCGGAAAGTGGTACGAGGTTAAGGGGGAATGTCAGGGAATGTTCTGACATTCCTAACCTAACCCTAGTTCGCTACAGGAATATGGCGAATTAAAGGTGATTCCCTAGCAAGTTCGTCCATGGGAACATAGCGAACTGATTTCAGTTCGTGTTCAATTCATTAAGGGAAAAGGGTAACGAATTACCCTTGATTCGTTCTAACCAGTTCGTTAAGGGAGATAACGAATTAGAAGGCCCAATTCGCTACTTGGACTGGTTCGCTACATGGACTGATTTGTTAAGAGTCCAGTTCGTTAAAAGTCTAATTCGTGTAGGTAACCAGTTCGTTAAAGGTTCCAATTCATTACAAAACCAGTTCGTCATGGCAAGTCAGTTCGTTAAGGATAAGTAACGAATTAGAATTTTAACAGAATGACAGAATTGGTCCCTGGACTTAGAAAAGAATGATTTAATTACAAATAAGCCCTTAAACTTTTAAGTAGCATATTATTCAATGATTCCAAATGCTAAAGAAAAATGTGTTAACCCCAGCTAGGGGCTCTGCCCCTTGGACCCCGCTAGGGGCTACCGCCCCTAGAACCCCGCTACCAGGGGCGCTGCCTCCGGACCCCCGTTCGTTGAGGGTAATAATTAAACTAGAAATACTATATGTGTAGTGATAGTTATTGATACGTATAATTATTATTCAGTTAGTCGCGCACAGCTAAAGAAGGGGATAACCGTAAACGGTGAACGCAACCGCCTTGAGGTGAGTTTCTAGCCCCACTTCCTTGTTATGTTTCGGGGCTGTGTGCATACTCGATGTGATAGTTAATACACTTATCTTAAGTGGTAAGTGTATGCCTTGTATGATTTATGTATGATGATTGTTTGACGGTGCGTGAACGATCTTCGGATATTGCATGTACCGTCAGGTGGTAGTTAAGATATGATTGATAATTATGATGATGGATATGATGTATGTGTGAATATATGATGTATGCGTAATGTATGTATGTTATGATGATGGTACGTGAACGCTCTTTGGAGATTGTACGCATTGTCAAAGAAAGTATGTATGAACAGGTACGGTACAGTTACACGAAACAAAGGGACCAGACCCTAATAACATCTGTGATGTTTGGGACCAGACCCTTATAATATCTGTGATGATAGGGACCAGACCCTTATAATATCTGTGAGGTTATAGGGCGAAAGGCTCTTTAAAACGTATGATTATGAATGTAAAGAAAGTATGAAGGTAAGAATGAAAGTATATGCACTTATGTGTGTATGAAAGAAAGTTAAGAGGTTAAGTATGAAATATAAGAAGGTATCGTATGATTATGTGATTAACTAGAACTCACTCAGCGTAGCTGACTTTTAGTATATATGCAGGTGAGTAGAATGAGGCAGGTAGCTTGAGGAGGACACATGGCAGAGTTGGACGAAGCTGGCAACTGAAGATTTTGTAATGATGTTTTATTTTAAAAGACTATGTTTTGTTTTTAAATAACTATGAATGCTCGATAAGACAAGAATTGTGGCTATGGAATGTAATGGTTTAAATGTATTTAATGTTCCGTGAATGTTTTAATTAACTCTGATATTTAGAACTGCGTTTATGAGTAAATCCAACACGAAAGTAGGGCTACCGGTAACGGGGCCTTACAAGTTGGTATCAGAGCAAAGTTTGAGAGATTTAAGCATCCTATATGCTTGGACTCGAACAGAGAATGGAATTAAAGTAAGAAAAGAAAGAAGATGCCAGTTCAAGTTGCCATGTGTCACTCAAGCAAGCTAAGTAATGGTAAAGTACGTGATTAAATCCATATGTACAGTGGAATAATGAATGAATGTTTGCGTAATTGCTAAATAAAGAATGTGTGAATGCTAGCTTAATTGCTATGGATAGGGGTATAAGATGATGTGAAATTCTTGATTGTCTAACTGTTAGAAGTAGAACCAGCACAAATAGACTCATAAAGGGAAGTGTGTAGGACACGGAAAGTAACGTGATCAGCTAATCACAGCTGGCCACTGTTATTTCCTATTAGCCTTACTATCCTTGTACTAAATGGTTCCTTAAGTGATGACGTTTGTGTTTCCTTATAGAATACGAATGGCTGGAGTTAAGAAAGCTGCTGGAAGAGGAGGACGTACGGGGCGTCGTGGCAGGCCACGCATTGTCCGAGAACCGTCAGTAGAAGCAGCTACTAATAATGAGGGAGAAGGAAGTGCAGCTGGTGGAAATCTGAGTAACAACGAGGGGTATCAACTTGACCCTGTTGTTCAAGCTGCCATTGATCAAGCGGTAGCAGCTGTTGCGAAGAACTGGAATGCTGAAGGGTCTGCTGGAGGTCGTGAAAGAACCGCTGAAAGGGCGGAGGGAGATGGTAAGAAAAATGGTCAAGGGGAAGGGGAAGAATCAAGCGTGGTGAAGTCAGTGAAGGTTGATGACAAGAAAAGGGGCCGAGGTGGGTGCAACTATAAGTTATTTCAAAAGTTGTGGTCCACCGGAGCTAACCGGCTTGGGAGACGCAATCGCTACTCTCCAATGGATAACCGCGATGGACAAAATTATCTGAATTAGCGAATGTCGTCCCGACCAAGCTGTGGGGTATGCTACCCAATCCTTCGGTGAGGAGGCGATGTACTGGTGGGAGACAGTTGAGCAGAGGAAGAGTCGAGAAGAGATCAAGGCCTTGAGGTGGGACGATCTGAAAGAGTTAGTGATGAAACGATTTTGTGCTGATGCTGAGATAGAGAAGGTTGAAATGAAGTTCTTGAGTCTGAAGGCGGGTAAGATGACACACCGCAAATACCTCACTGAATTCAACCGCCTGTCAATGTTGGTGCCAGATATAGTGAACACCGAGGCCAAGCGGATCAAATGTTACCTTAGGGGACTGCCGCAGAATGTTCGCGTCTTGGTCAAGACTGGTAGACCGGGTACCTTTGACTCTGCTGTGGGACACGCAGAAACGGTTTATGAGGACTTGATAGATGAAGCGGTTATGGAAGAGAAGAAAGATAAGAAGTGGATTGCACTGCCAAGCGGCCTGGTACTCAGTTATGGAACCCCAAGAACAAGCAACCGAGAGTTTGGGAAAAGAGGTCGTGTAAGACCTGCGGAAAGATGCATGGTGGTGTGCAAGTGGGGTAGAAGTTCTGATGTTTGTCTCAAATGTGGAAAGGCTCATGGTGGAGAATGCAGAATGGGGTCGAATGCCTGTTATAAGTGCAGGAAGGTAGGGCATTATGCCAATGAGTGCAGTGCGAAGCCAGCATGTTACAAATGTGGCAAGACAGGCCATATGGCAAGAGAGTGCACTGAAGGTGAGGCTGGAGGTAGTGGGAAGAAAGATTCTGATCAAGCAAGGCCGAGGACTAGAGCCTATATGCTGACCCAGGAACAAGCTAGACAGATTCCTGATGTTGTGACCGGTACGTTCTTAGTAAATGGCATTTCTGCTTCCGAATTATTTGATTCTGGTGCGAATAGAAGTTTTGTAGCTACGACATTTAGTAAACTAGCTAAAATGAAAGGCTGCCGAGTGTCTGAAACTTTTATAGTAGAAACCGCCAGTGACACTTCGGGTAAAATAACAAAAATGGTTAAGGATTGTAAGATCGAGTTAGAGGGACATGAGTTCCCTGTTACTTTGTATGTTATGACCTTAGGAGGGTTCGATGTAGTATTGGGAATGGATTGGTTGTCTGAGTTTGAAGCTCAGATAGTATGTAAGAGTAGAATAATAAAGCTAAGGACTTTAGATGGTAGTGCGGTGACGGTTTACGGTGATAAAGAAAGTTCAGGGTTTAACATTATTTCGATGATAAAAGCCGAAGGGTTATTACGACGAGGATGTGGTGCCTACCTGGCGTATGCTGTCAACGCTACGGCCGAGACGAAAGAAATGAAAGATGTTCCTATCGTGTGTGACTACCCAGAAGTGTTCCCTGAGGATCTTCCGGGGTTACCACCGGAGCGAGAGATAGAATTCCAGGTAGATTTAATACCAGGAGCCCAGCCCGTCGCGAAAGCACCTTACCGTCTAGCTCCGTCTGAGATGAAAGAATTGATTTCCCAACTGCAAGAACTCCTCGACAAGGGTTTTATTAGACCAAGTGTTTCCCCGTGGGGCGCACCAGTGTTATTCGTAAAGAAGAAGGATGGAAGTATGAGAATGTGCATAGACTATCGTGAGTTGAATAAGCTTACGGTGAAGAATAGATATCCTTTGCCAAGGATTGATGATCTGTTTGACCAACTGCAAGGTTCAAGTTGGTTCTCACGGATAGATCTCAGATCAGGCTATCATCAACTTAAGGTGAAAGAGGCAGACGTCCCTAAAACAGCGTTCCGAACGCGATATGGACACTACGAGTTCCTCGTAATGTCATTCGGTATAACAAATGCTCCAGCAGCATTTACGGACATGTTGAATAGGGTGTGTCGGCCCATGTTGGATAAGTCAGTTATTGTTTTCATCGACGATATACTGATTTATTCAAAGAGCGAGTCTGACCATGCCGAGCATCTGAGAGAAATATTGGAAACTCTGAAGAAAGAGAAGTTGTATGCTAAGTTTTCGAAATGCGCGTTCTGGTTGCGAGAAGTGCAATTTCTTGGTCACGTGATTAATCCTGAAGGGATTACCAGGGACCCAGCTAAGATTGAGTCAATAACGAATTGGAGAACTCCAGAGAATCCGACTGATATACGAAGCTTCTTAGGGTTAGCTGGCTACTATAGGAGATTCATCGAGGGTTTCTCCAAGATAGCCGCACCGTTGACCGGTATGACCCGAAAGTCGGTAGTATTCAGTTGGGGAAAGTTTCAAGAAGAAGCCTTTGAGGAATTAAAGAAGAGACTCACGCAAGCTCCAATCCTTGCTCTACCCGATGGTGACGAGGATTTAGTTGTTTGTGCCGATGCCTCGCATCAAGGGCTAGGTTGCGTGTTGATGCAACGAGGGAAGGTGATAGCTTACGTGTCTAGACAGTTGAAAGTCCACGAGAGTACTTATCCGACGCATGATTTGGAGCTAGCAGCAGTAGTGCATGCCTTAAAGATATGGAGTCATTATTTGTATGGTACTAAGTGCACCATCTACACAGATCATAAGAGTTTAAAGTACTTCTTCGAGCAAAAAGAATTGAACATGAGACAGAGAAGATGGTTGGAGTTGATAAAGGATTACGACTGCGATATTAAGTACTACCCTGGCAAAGCTAACGTGGTCGCCGATGCACTAAGCCGTAAGAATGAGGAAGTCCTTGCAACTGTGAAGTCATACAAATTGATTATGAATTCAAGTCTTTTCGAAGAAATCATCAAGGTGCAGTCAGAGGTGCTAGTAGATGAGAAGTTGGTAAAGAAAGAAAGAGTTTACGGCCAGCAAGACGAGCTAATGGAAAACACCCATGGTGTTAAGACTAGGTTTGGCCGTATGTGGATCTCACGCCATGGAGATCTCAGAGGTCGAATCTTAGATGAAGCTCATAAGTCAAGATATTCAATTCATCCAGGAACTACGTAGATGTACCAGGATTTGAAAAGAGATTATTGGTGGCCAAGAATGAAGAATGATGTGATAGATTATGTCAGTAAATGCTTAACTTGTTTACAAGTCAAGGCAGAGCACCAGAAGCCTTATGGAAAGATGCAACCTTTGGAGATACCAGAATGGAAATGGGAACACATCACCATGGATTTCATAACTAAGCTACCTCGTACAGCTAAGCACCATGATACCATCTGGGTGATTGTGGACCGTTTGACCAAGAGTGCTCACTTTCTGCCTATACGAGAGGCTATCTGGTCAGAAACGTTAGCAAGCTTGTTCATTAAAGAGGTTGTATCTAAGCATGGAGTACCGTTATCAATTGTGTCCGATAGAGATACACGGTTTACTTCGAGATTTTGGAAGAAGTTCCATGAAGCTATGGGAACGAGGTTGAACGTTAGTACGGCGTATCATCCCCAAACAGATGGACAGTCTGAAAGGACGATCCAAACCCTTGAGGATATGCTACGTGCTTGTGTTCTAGACTTTGGTGGAAGTTGGGATGACCATCTGCATCTGGCAGAGTTCTCTTATAACAACAGTTACCATTCAAGTATTGGTATGCCACCATTCGAGATGTTGTATGAGAGACGTTGTAGAACTCCCGTATGTTGGGGAGATATTGGTCAGAAGGAGATGGGAAGCCTAGAAGTTGTGCAAGAAAACTCTTCGAAGTTCGATCAGATCAAGGCAAGAATGAAAGCTGCTCAAGACAGAAAAAAGTCGTATGCTGATAAGCGGCGGCGACCGATTGAGTTTAACGTTGGTGATGCTCAAGGTCTCGCCTTGGAGAGGAATCATTCGTTTCAGGAGGAGGGGAAAGTTGAGCCCAAGGTACATTGGACCGTTCAAGATTTTAGATCGAGTAGGTGAAGTGGCTTACGAGTTAGATTTGCCAGAAGAGTTGGAAGGAATTCATTCAACCTTCCACGTTTCTCATCTGAGAAAATGTCTAGCTGATGACACGCCTCACGTGCCATTGATGGACATCGAGGTTGATGAGCAGTTGAACTACATTGAGCAACCGATAGAGATAGTTGACCGCAAGGAGAAGCAACTTCGTCGCAAGGTTATACCTTTAGTGAAGGTGATATGGAAGCATCGCAAAGGTTCAGATGCCACTTGGGAAGCGGAGGATGAGATGCGAAAGTTTTATCCGAATCTGTTTATGTAATAGTTAAGTTTCGGGGACGAAACCTCTTGAAGGAGGGAAGACTTGTAACATCCTACTTTCGGTTATATTAATAAAATAAAGTTCGTTTATTTTATAGCGGGTTGTTATCGGTTTAGTTGAATAGAATACGAGATGGACTCGTGTTGGGTAAATGGATATGAGTTATGGACTTGGGTTATGGAGGAATGAAGGAAAGACCATGGGCTTAAGCCCATGATAAAAAATATATAAACCCTTAATCCCCCATTTAATTCATTTACACATATCCCTTAGACCATCCAAAACACACACTTAAGATTCTTTCTCTAGTTCTCTATCTCTAAACCGATATCAAGAAGGAAACTGAGAACCGACCCGAGGTAATGATAGTATTTTACTGTTTGAGCTTAAATCCGTTAGATATAATCATGAAACGACGAGCCGACACCGTTAAACCGTTTAAGTCACGAGATCCGGGTGGATTCGGGTATAAACCGAACCTATGATGAGCTTAGGAGTCACCCTAGCTCAGATCTGGATCGAACGGGACGAAAAACGGTGAAAAACGAGCTAAAACCCGTTTTTCCGACGAAATCGCGTTTTTCCGGCGGCTTCCAGCAATGACGGCGCCGGAAAGGCGGCGCCGGAAAGTGGTACGAGTTTAAGGGGGAATGTCAGGGAATGTTCTGACATTCCTGACTTAACCCTAGTTCTCTACAGGAATATGGCGAATTAAAGGTGATTCCCTTGCTAGTTCGTCCATGGGAACATAGCGAACTGATTTCAGTTCGTGTTCAATTCGTTAAGGGAAAAGGGTAACGAATTACCCTTGATTCGTTATGACCAGTACGTTAAGGGAGATAACGAATTAGAAGGCCCAATTCGCTACTTGGACTGGTTCGCTACATGGACTGGTTCGCTACATGGACTGATTCGTTAAGAGTCCAGTTCGTTAAAAGTCCAATTCGTGTAGGTAACCAGTTCGTTAAAGGTTCCAATTCGTTACAAGAACCAGTTCGTCATGGCAAGTCAGTTCGTTAAGGATAAGTAACGAATTAGATATTTAACAGAATGACAGAATTGGTCCCTGGACTTAGAAAAGAATGATTTAATTACAAATAAGCCCTTAAACTTTTAAGTAGCATATTATTCAATGATTCAAAATGCTAATGGAAAATGTGTTAACCCCAGCCAGGGGCTCTGCCTCTTGGACCCCGCTAGGGGCTGCCGCCCCTAGAACCCTGCTGCCAGGGGCGCTGCCCCCGGACCCCCGTTCGTTGAGGGTAATAATTACACTAGAAAGACGATATGTGTAGTGATAGTTGTTGATACGTATAATTATTATACAGTTCGTCGCGCACAGCTAAAGAAGGGGATAACCGTAAACGGTGAACGCAACCGCCTTGAGGTGAGTTTCTTGTCCCACTTCCTTGTTATGTTTCGGGGCTGTGTGCATACTCGATGTGATAGTTAATACACTTATCTTAAGTGGTAAGTGTATGCCTTGTATGATTTATGTATGATGATTGTTTGACGGTGCGTGAACGATCTTCGGATATTGCATGTACCGTCAGGTGGTAGTTAAGATATGATTGATAATTATGATGATGGATATGATGTATGTGTGAATATATGATGTATGCGTAATGTATGTATGTTATGATGATGGTACGTGAACGCTCTTTGGAGATTGTACGCATTGTCAAAGAAAGTATGTATGAACAGGTACGGTACAGTTACACGAAACAAAGGGACCAGACCCTAATAACATCTGTGATGTTTGGGACCAGACCCTTATAATATCTGTGATGATAGGGACCAGACCCTTATAATATCTGTGAGGTTATAGGGCGAAAGGCTCTTTAAAACGTATGATTATGAATGTAAAGAAAGTATGAAGGTAAGAATGAAAGTATATGCACTTATGTGTGTATGAAAGAAAGTTAAGAGGTTAAGTATGAAATATAAGAAGGTATCGTATGATTATGTGATTAACTAGAACTCACTCAGCGTAGCTGACTTTTAGTATATATGCAAGTGAGTAGAATGAGGCAGGTAGCTTGAGGAGGACACATGGCAGAGTTGGACGAAGCTGGCAACTGAAGATTTTGTAATGATGTTTTATTTTAAAAGACTATGTTTTGTTTTTAAATAACTATGAATGCTCGATAAGACAAGAATTGTGGCTATGGAATGTAATTGTTTGAATGTATTTAATGTTCCGCGAATGTTTTAATTAACTCTGATATTTAGAACTGCGTTTATGAGTAAATCCAACACGAAAGTAGGGCTACCGGTAACGGGGCCTTACAAGGAGTCAGAAAACAAAATATACATCCAGGTTATGAAGTCTTGATCAATCGGGGAAGAATAATCTATACATGATTATTGACATAGGACATATAATGTACATATTATATTGAAATATTGAAATATACGATTATTCAAAAAAAAATCTATACATGATAAAATAATAAAAGAAAATGTTATAAAGTCTTGATCAATCGTGAAAGTCTGCATCTTTGAGTCGGACAATAACCTGAAATAATAAAATCGAAAATTAATATTTGATTTTTTTTTTTGAATTATAGTTAATAACCGGTAAAACGATATTGTGACAATGACAATCGGATTAGGATTTTTGTGTAGAATTGAAGAAGTGAAGATCTGTTACTCTTGGCATTGACCTTAAATCAGAAAGTATAATATTAATTTTTATATTATTGAATATTTGATTTTTAATTTGTAACCGGAAAAATTGTTTGTCCTACCGGAAAAAAAAAACAAATATGGTTTTTAACCATGCAATCTCAGATGTTGATAACGTCGATGGATGAATATAATTTTGATATAGAACAAAAAAAAAGGAAAAATTAAAAAATACAAAAAATATAAAACAATCATTGTTATAAGTATAACATATAATCGAAAAAACCTACCATCAATACTCACCGGAAAAAATGTAAACACGTCGAAAAATTGTAGACATCGTCTTTCTTTAGTTAAAACCTAAACTGATATTATTAGAAGAAACATAAAAAGATATGAGGAAACAATAACCGGAAGAAAATATATTATTGCAGGAAATACATAGATCAACAATCGAAATTTAATATATAATAGAAACTTACCAGAAAACGATTAATAAAGATATAGATATGGAGTGGCCGAAATATGGGAGAGGATGAAATATGGTCCGGTTATTATTAGAGAAAGAGAGAAAAACATGATTATGGTGAAAATTAAGAAATGTTATTGTTTAAATATATGTTAGATGTTGAGTTGGCATAATTATGAAAGGAATGATTTAATGGGTTAAATGGATATCCAAGACTCGCGAGAAAATAAGCTTAAATGGTTTAGATATAGGTTAGTTGCTGAGTTGGCATGCTTAAGAAAGGTAATGGGTGACATGGCAATGAGGTGGCATCCTATGTGGACACCCTAGAATGGTGACATGTGGAAATTGCTCATTGATTTAATAGTATGTATAGATTCGTTTCACGGTTTAACATGCGGTTTTAACATGGAGCCAAAGCTTAGAATCGTATACAAACAAAACAAGTACGGGTTGTGATACCTGGTGCACACCAGGGATTTCACGAGCAGCTTGTTCTCGCCTTTGCGCTGGTTCCACGAGTAGTAGCGAGAGACAACAAAGGTTAGGGCTGCATTATTTGACCAGCGAATTAGAAAGAATCAGGTTTCAGAATCATAGAATAGAATGAGGCATGACAACGAATTACCGGATTTTTTTATCTTGGGCAAAATTCACGAATACAAAGCTTGATCTGCAGATTTCCTTGGTGTTTCTTGGCTGTTACAGAGAGAGAACAGGGAGTTATGGGTGTTGCATGAAGTGAAGTCTGATATTGATTATAAAGACTGAGATGTAGATTTGGGGCAGAGGATTTCTTGGTTTGTGAAGGCATGCAATGACTCTCATTGGTGCTGCTGAGGAGACGTGAATGGAGGACAAAAAGAAGGTGTTCAGGGTCTTCATTGGTGCAAAAGATCTGATCAGGATTTTGAAGATGGGAAATGTTAGAGTCACTTTGGGTTTTTCTAAAAAACCCCTTAGTAGGCGGCCTATAGCACTATATGCCGCCTATTAAGGGGTGTTTTTAGAAAACCCCACTTTTTGTCTTATTATGTTTTTTAGTTTATTTTTTGTGATTTTTTCTTTTTTCTTTTTAGAGAAATGTTCAAATAAGAAGTTTGTTTTTTGTAAAAAGACTAAGAAGGATGGTATTTTAGTCTACTATTTTAATATTGAAAACCCACTTAATTTAATTTCAAAAACTCACTTAATTAAAACAAATTTAACTAAACCCACTTAAATTTTCACTCATCTCTTACAACCACCGCCCACCGCCACCCACCGCCACCACGTTACCGGAAAAGTGTTTGGAAATTCGCCGGAAAATAAAACATTATGAAAAACACAATGTAACAAACACAATGTAAAAAACATTATGAAAATAAAAACGCAATGACAAAAACACAATGAAAACACAATTAAATAACACAATGTAAAAAACACAATGCAAAAAACACTATGAAAAAATAAACCACAATTGTATAACACAATATTGTAAAACACAATTTGTAAAAACCCACGAATTTATTTTATTTTTATAAAGCAATATCGTACTCGTATAAAAGATAAAAAACACTCGTTTTTATGGTGAAATTGTTTTGAAAAAAATGTCGTATAAAAAATTTATGGACGTTTTAAAATGATGGGGGAATTTGACATGTGTCTTGCATGTGGAGAGATAAAGTCAACATATGTGTTATCCCTATTATGCCATTACCCTTGTTTTACCTTTGATGAAATCTCTAATCTAATCTCAACCATTCATTTTTAAAGTGAATGGACAAGATTATTTCCTATCCTTCATAGGAAAACTAATCTTCTTATAATAACCCAACTCTTTCTTTTTATGTCTTTAATTTTTTGTTTCTTTTTTTATTGTTTTTATATAATAATTTTTTAAAAACAATAAACATTATTATATACAAAGTTTTTGTAACAATTTTTTTTATCAAAACAATAAACACGTATATACACCAAACCAAAACATTATTATATACAAAAACATCGAGTTTTTACATAATAAAACAAAATACACACAAACTATAAATACGGGGTGTCGTCGATGTCGGCGGCCGTAAACGTCGCATCATGAACATCGACGTGGTCATCGACCCTCCGTTTGACGCCTGATCCCTGACCGTCATCGTTCACGTCGTCACCCAGTCCGCGTCTAACGCCCGACGTGCTCGCCTCATGGTCAAAAGTAGGTGGATGCGGTACCCCACGCTGAGCGGGGCCGAGGTAACTGATGATCCAGCCAATCTGACGCTGCATCTCCAGCATCCCCCGCTCTATGAGCTGTAACCTGGCGTCAGTTCAAGCATCCAAACGCACTGCGCGATAAGTACGGGGGACGTGTTGTGGCGGTGGCTAATATTAAAACAATAACAAATTAATAAAATAGATGAATTAAAAGTAAAAATTAAACAATAATATAAACACGTACCTCATGTGCGTCAACATCCGCGTCCCAGCCTGCGTCCTCCTCCTCGTCGACAGGCTGGTCAACAACCTGGACCTCCGCCGCTGCTATTGGGGGGAGCTCGACTAAAGGCACCGGGACGTAAAGAGCGGTTGCCAACTGGCCGGACACGAGTTGGTCTACCGGCTTACCATTAGGTCTTCGAAACGACTTCACGATATACATGCTCGTATAGCGGGGGAGATTCAGCGGGAGCGGACCGATCGCTAGGATACGTAAACCAGCTAGCTGATCTGCGTAGCCCAACGAAACCGCAAGCTAGCTGATCTCCACCTCATTCTCATTCTCATCTCCATCTTTAATAATAATAATAATAATTAAAATAATAATTATTATAATAATACGCTGTAATAATAACAATAACAATAATAATTAAATTATAGTAATAATAATAATTATAATAATAATATGCTGTAATAGTAATAGTAGTAATAATAATTAACTTATTGTAATAATAATTATAATAATAATACGCTGAAATAAAAATAACAATAATAATAATTAAAATAATAATAATAATAATAATTAAGTTATAATAATAATAATAATAATAATAATAATAATAATAATAATTAGGGGTGTGAACAAAACCGAAAAAACCGAACCAAAACCGATAAAACCAAAAAAACCGAATCGAACCACCACATTTGTTCAAATCAGGTAATCCCGACGCGCTAGGCTGATCGTTAGGTGGGTATCCCGGCTCCTCCTCGTTGTCAGGAAACATATTGTCGAACCTCCACATTTTATTTTTTGGTTTCGACTCTCGAAAGGTGTTGGTGAAGGGTGTTGCATGTGTTAGTATATGTATAATATATATAATAAAGTGAAGAAAGGGGGAGCCTGGTGAGCTTAATTATTCAAAACAGACCAATAGGCCGCATATAGGGCTATAGGCGGCCTATATGGTACGATATGACAGCTTTAACAGGCCGATGATATCAGCTGACGTGACATAAAGCAGGCCGAGTACTTGATAGGCGGCCTATAGCTATATATGAGGCCTATCAAGTACAACATATAAGACAAACACCCTTTAATAGGACGCCTATAACACTATAGGCCGCCTATTAAGGGGTGTTTGGGGTGTCTCTAGCACAACCCTTTGAAGATATATTATATTTTGTTATGTATTATTATAATTTTTTTGTTTATATATAATTAGTTAAAGTAAAAGAGTTTTTATTATTATAACAGCATAGGTCATGGTAATTTATGATGTGTCTCAAATCTCATGTTTCAGTTTTTGTTCATTTGGTTCGGTGTTCGAATGTTGATTTGAGAAGTGTTTGGCGATTGAGTTTTATGTTTTGGATACCCGGTAAGATTAAATAATTGTTGAATTGTCTCTTAAAATTTTCGAGTTATCGGGCTTGGTTTCCTTTCGATCAAACTAGTCCCTATTCATTTTGTTTTTATTTGGCCAGGCCTATCGACATATGGTTCGGTTCGACCAACACTATTTTCAATATCTAATGATAAAGAAAGAATAAAGAAAAAAAAATTAGCCCTATATTTGGGGTTGTCACACTTATTAACCTCGTTTCCCATGTATCCAAATCCTTCAAACTCATCCTCAAATTCTTCTTGAACTACCCCCTCTTTAAAAACCGGTTCTGTCTGTTGAGGTGGGGCTTGTTGTCGTGAGGTTGATTGATCATATGTAGTATCATCTGGAATAGTCCTAACGTATGGTGAGGATTGTTGAGTAACGGGTTTTTGAGTGTATGTTGGTTCTTAAGTTGGAAAAGGTAAGGTGGTTGAACTAGTTGTTGTGTGTGTGGGTAGGCTAGGTGATTGGTTAGTAGTAAGTAATGTGTCTGAGATAACTAAATGGTTCGACTTGGTTCGACTTGATATCTGGTTATGTTATCTAAGTTCTTCATTTTTCCGATTGGTGATTTAGGTGCTAAGACTTTTTTTATGTGTATGAATATGTTTTGATGAACTATTTTCTCTAATTCTGGGTCAAACAAAAGTGGTGATGATTTTCTCGAGTGTCTTGAATGATGCATGCAACATGAAGATTACGTGCACAAAACAAAAAAGAAAACATGCATAGTACTAAAACTAGACAAGATAAATAAAATCTTGGAATTTGGGTTTTTATTATATATAAAACAAAAACTAAGCGCACATATTCCCCGATAATGGCGCCATTTTGATCGATGTCATTTGATCGGTCAAAAATATATGTAAATACGTAGTATATGAAAGTTGAATAGTCTCCATGAGGAGTTTTGTTTAATTATAGTGTGAACGCTGTTTACCTAAATTTTAAGGGTAAAGTTAAAATATAAAGGACAGCAAAAATGAGAATGGTGAGAAAAAATCCAGTCCATTGATCTTACATTTGAATGACTAAGATTAATTTAATAAATAAAAATTGATGAAAATGACATGAAGGTAATAACCCACCTTTGTTGACTTTTTCTCTCCAAATGCAAGGCACATGTCAATCCCCCAATCATTTTAAAATGTCCGTAACTTTTTCATACGACATTATTTTTTTTTCAAAAAATTCACCATAATAATAAGCGATTTTTTATCTTTAATATGAGTATCATATTGTTATATAAAAATTTATAAAAAAAATTAATGGGTTTTTTAATTGGGATTTTTTTGTGTTCATTGTGTCTTTTAGTTGAGTTTTCATATGAATTGTATTATAAATTTTGATCATTATATTTTTCAATTGGTACTCATATTAAAGACAAAAATTAAAACAAAGATTACATCATTGTGTCATTTGTTCGTCATTAACGTTTAGTCATTATGTAATACGTTCATTGTCTTTTATTCGGATTGACATATGTCAAAATCATTTAATTTGAGAAAAATAATATTGCATTCATTATATATTACGTTCAAGTCATTGTGTAATACGTTGTTTCCATTGTGTTTTACGTTTCAAGTCATTCTGTTATATATATTCACCATTGTGTCTTACGTTTTAGGTCATTGTGTTATACGTATTCACCATTGTGTTTTACGTTTCAAGTATTGTGTAACATGTATTAATCATTGTGTTTTATGTATTAGATAATTTGTTGTTATTTTATCATTATTTTTGCATATTATTATTACACAACGGTGTTATTATTTTTAGAAAAACATAATAATGAATTGAAAGACACAATGACGAAAAAACACAATGACGTAAAAAGACACAATGATAAGCGAAAAGACATAATGGTGTGCGCAAAGACACAATGACGAAAAAAGACACAATGATACGCGAAAAGACACAGTGGTGTACGAAAAGACACAATTACGAAAAAAGACACAATGGTGTGCGAAAAAACACAATGACGTGATTTTTATTTTAAATTTTATATAACAAAAATCATACTCATATTAAAGATAAAAAAACGCTTGTTATTATGATGAATTTCTTTTTTTTTAAAAAAAATATCATACGAAAAAACTATAAACGTTTTAAGATTATGGGGTACTAATATGTGTCTTGCATGTGAAGAGAGAAAATGTGTACAATTACCTCTATACCCTTTTTTCTTTTGGTCCCCACTTGACACATGTCAATTATTTATGGCTTCTCACAATTCTCATATTTGTTACCATTTGTAGAATAACTTGACCCAAATTTTAAAAAGCAAATAATTTGAATATATAAAACAATTATGAGGAAAAACAATCTTCTCCAAATTTCAAGTTCGTTAATATCACTCACTCCTACTAAATAGTGGGATGTCATTAACAATGACCTTACCTAATTAATCCTTTGATATATACAGAACGAAATTTAACATGTTTATTGAAACAAACACTAATTTGGTAATACGAGCAATAAGCAAAATCAAGGTTTTTTTTTAAAAAAAAACCACAATTGGTTTTAAAAATAACCTTACAGGTTAACAAATCCTATCCCTGATGGGTTTTAACGGTGGTTCGGAAAAAACGGTTAATACAAAACTAACCCGTTTTATATTATATATTTTTGCAAGTAATTAATCATCACATTTATAATTTCATCATCATCATCATCGTACTCAGTATATCCCACCAATAGCAAAGCTATGGTAGGGTCTGAGGAGGGTAAGATGTAGGCAGCCTTACCTCTACCCCATAGGGATAGAGAGGCTGCTTCCGGTGAGACCCCCGGCTCGATAGTAGTTTTGCGTCAAGCCTTGGACATAAGGCACATAGCACTCAATCATCGGGACACCGGCTGATCGGTGCATGTACCCTTATCTTTCAGCTATCTACGCCACTACATGATGCCTGATTAACCGTCCGTCACTTTTAACGTTATTTTCACGAGATTAGTAAAATAACGTCAAAATTAGTGCAATTTCACTTTTGCCCACCCGAGGGTTCACACATATATACATCATATGTGCGCACCGCAAGCAGGGCTACATCACATTTATAATTTAACGAGTAAAAAAGCAGCGGATAATAAGCGAGTAAAACGAACCCGAAACCCAAAACTAGTAACCAGTTACAACTAATACGAGTACGATTAATTTAATCAAACAACCATAGATAATAGTTTAGTTTTATACATCGGTTATCAAAACCGGGAAGAACACCGAGATCTAACGAACGTAGCTAGGTATGACACAATCAAAGAGATCTCCGACAGCGGCGGCGACAAACGGCGGCGGCGGCGGAAGCTCCGACTACAGTGGACAACAGCCAAACAGTAGCAGGATAGCTGCAAATCAGCAGACAACTTGTACGGCAGCCGGAAACAGCAAATCACCGGAGAAAACAGGTCGCCGGAAAAACGCGATTCGCCGGAATCGCACAAAACTCGCAGGAAACGGGTTGTAACTTGCGGCTGAAGCAGAGACACCGGCGGCTCGTCGGTGTTGGTTGTGGTGACCAAAGGACGGCAGTGGTGATGAGTGGACGGCAGTTGGAGGTCCGGTAGCCCGGAGGTGGCGGCTGCCGGAAATGTTAAGGATGGTAGCTAGGGTTTATTGTCTTAGGTGATTAGGTTAAAATATATTAATATATATCATACTATATATAGAAAGATAAAGAGGGTTTAAACAAATTAAACCCATTGGGCTTAAGCCCAATTACCAATCTAAAGCCTAATCGACCATCCTATCTTTCTAATTAACGATTAAGTGAGCTTAAGGTTCGTTACCCTTGGTGTAACTCATAACGGGTCATATTGGGGTCGGTCCGCGTTGACTTGACCCGAACCGACCATATATTCCAACAGTCTCCCACTTGGTCGGATTTGGGTCAAGTATCACAACGCTAACAGTTAGAGGCGTTCTAGCTACACATAGTTGTACCCAACCAATTATGACATTTTTAAATTCATATCCAAAGTATCTTGGAATACATTATTGCAAGATAATGAAATTATAGTAATCGTTGTCATCTATCCTTTTTGTATAAGACATCAATTGAACAATGAGACACGGATCAAATCAATCTCATATAGTGTTCAATTATTGTAGTTCTCGATATAGAGTCAAAGTGGTCCAATCAAACTCATAGTAAGTTGTCTCACACTTTACCAGTTTGAATCAACGAGGGCGCCAAAATGTCTAACTGTTACATTTTTATGTAAGAGTACAGAATCCCGTCTAGATAAAATACAACTCCCACTGAATCCCAGAACATTCTCAATCAATGCCTTTCTGACTGGCAGTTACGCATTAGCGGTTAACATGATCAAAGAATATTCCTTGGTAAACGAAAGTTCCAATATATATCTGTAACATCATGTAAAATTTGAACGAATAATGTCAAGTTTCCAAAGTTAAAGGACCAATTCTACCAATTTCTAAACTCCGATGTTAAAAATGAAAACCCTGATTCTCTGGCCCATCGCGATACGTGAAGGCCTAGGAATTTAGGTCATCGCGTATCGCAATTACCCTACTGACAATTTGTGACACGTGTGCCACGTGGCAAACGGTGGCACTATGTATTGCCACGTGTCACCACGTGGAAGAACGATCGCCGCGTGTCAACACGTGGCACACCGCTTATCACGTGGCAGGTCTAGTAGATGATTGTGACAAGCGACGTCGCGATACGCGACGGGTGACCAAGGAAGCCATCGCGTATCGCGACGGGCTCCTGGTTTTTTCTATAAATAGCAGCCTCGAACTCAGCCATTTTGTAACAATCCCAAAAATAGGGCTAATTTTTTTTAAAGAGAAAACTTATTATTAAATAGGGAGTGAAATGTTAGTCGAATAATAGAAGCGATCGTATGTCGATGGGCTCGACCCAAATAAATCAAATGAAACCGAAACTCGGTTTATCCGAATGAACTTGAACCCGATAACTCCAAATATATATATATATATATATATAATAAAGTATGAAGAATTCAATAAAGATTTAAATCATACCGGGTGGATGTCCAAAATATTTAACCCAAACATGAAATGGTTTCTTATATCATTTACCGGTCACCGAACCCAACAGAAACAAAAATCGGCTAGCATCTAACATCCAAACAATAAACGGACATGGCCCGATAACCCGGATATTAACCCGAACGCAATAATATGTCGAGATATATAATAAATATTTAAATCTTAACCTATATCTAAAAACTGTATAATTATTCGAATCGTTTAATCGTTTACCTCTAAACCGGCCAACCGAACAAACGTTTAACGGACCTGCCTGAATCCAAACAATCTAAGCATCTTATCATGATAACTACAATAAAAATAAACCTATGTCTTATATATAAAATCCAGGTTCTTTATGTTATAATTAGGTATTAAAATTTATAAAATTAAACAATATTTTTTAATTTTGTCAAGATCCTAATAATCCTAACTACCCAATCCAATGCACCCCCTTTTGCGTATGCTCTTTCTCTGTTCCTTCTGATCTGGCCAGACAATTCACCCAATCACCATCATTGCAGCAAAATTAACCACTCATCCTTCATGCAAATTGTGAGCCAATGAATCTTGCACCTTGTTTACACTTTCAATCTTTTGAAATCCTTGTTGATTTGGTGCTGTTTTGCTGCTATAATTAAACCCAGACAGGCCAGCAGAGGCCGAAGGAAATCTAGTATCACTGGTTTCCATAACTTTCTCTTTCGTTTGATCTTGTTCTTTGTTGTCTGTTCTTGAAACCCGAAGACCACAGCCCTTTAATATGTTGTTTTTAATCCAAATATATCAAGGAACCGAAGGTCAACCAGTTTGTGAGAGTCTGGACGTCCAAGGTATCGATTCACTGTTTATGCTCATTACATGTTAACAAATCCAAGCCTTGAAAGCAAGTTTTAAGTAAATACAAAAATCATGCTTGTGCATTAAAACAGGTCTCTACATGTTTCGCTAACTAAAAACAACTTCTAAATAAATTTAAGAGCGAAAGGGCATTTTCGGTAATAAAGTGAGCTGGGTATAAACTTATAAGTTGAAAACAGAAAAGTATAAATTTATAAAAGAAAACTTTGAACATGAACCTCTAAAAGTTCCACAAAGTTCAGACCTAAAAGTTTATAGTTATTCGGTGGCTCGTTTAAGTGGAAACTAGCTCGAAAACAAACCCGACATGCGACCTTGTTAACTTCTGTAATGCTAACAAAATTTCCAGATGTTAAACATACATATTTAAGTCCTTGAAATTCTGTAAATAAGCTCCAAGGGATAATATTGAAATCGGGCTATAAAAACGTTTAAACCGACACTTTCGTAACTCGTTTAACTAAGAAAACGAGCCCTGCAACCTAAATAATATCATGACTTCTTTTTACAGCCTAAACATAATATTTTTGTGGTATATAATCTAACCCTAAACTATTTTATGAGAAATATTGCTTTACGAACTGAACTAGAGGCCAAACGAGCCAAAACCGACTCGTACTCGTTCGTGCAACTCCAAAATATTTTTGAAACCTATGAAATGTTAGAACCAACTTGTTTTTACATACCATTACAGGTCTATACATACTTGATAGCCAAAAGGGAGTTTTGTTAGAAATGTACCATAAAGGTGCTAACGGGCCCAAACCGAATCAAAGCCACTGTTTGGGTTCCCAACACCCTAACGTCAATATAAATTTTTTAACAAGTCATTACCACATATTAGAACAGGTCCAAACATTTTTTGTGATGAAAAACGAGTCTTAAATGAGTATTGGTGGTCAAGGGTATTTTTGGGAGTTAACTTGAAACCAAATCAAATAAGTTATAGAACAAAGAGTTGAGAACAATATGTAAACGAATATGCTATTAACATGACCATGAACTTAAAATTTCACAATATGCAGCCCTTAAAAACGGAGCCAACTTGTAGGCGTTCGGGAACTCGTTTAAGCGAAAACTAACTTGAAAACCAACCCGACATGCGACCTTATTAACTTCTACATATCTAACGAAATTTGCAGAAGTTAAGTATACATATATATGAGGCCTTAAACTTGGTAAAGACCAGCCCCAAAAATTAATAATAAACCGAGTACTAGAAATCAACCGAACCGGCATTTTGGTGACACGTTCAATAAAAAATAAGCCGTGCAACCAAAGTAATCATATGATATCTTTTTGCAGCCCTAAATATAATATTTTAATGTTATATAATCTGACCCGGAACCATTTTGCATGAATCGTTGTTTTTAAAACCGAACTAACACCCGAACGGGCCAAAACCGGGCCCGTTAAAGAAACTGCAGCTATGAACAATCTTTTAAAACCCATGAAATACCAAAACTACCTATTTTTATGTATTATGGCGGGTCCTAACTTGTTAGATGACAAAAAGTGATTTTTGTTAAAAACATAATGAAAAGGCATTTTCGGAAATGAGTTATTTCTCAAATTCTGAAAGTATAAAAACAAGTTTATAAAAGAGAAACTTACAAATTAAAATGTCTCAGCATAAGTTATAAAATATTTAAGGATAAGTGGATTTGGAAAATGGCTCATTTACAAGCTTTAACTCGTTGTTTCGTTTAAAACCGAACGTGCCGGCTTTTAAAGACTAAAATGCTTCAAAGAAATAAAATAGATATTTTCCCAGAAAGTTATATTTAAAACACTTTATCATAATGGTATAAAACATTTTTGGTAGATACAACATTTCTTTTGTCAAGAATGGTTGTTTAAACGCGAGTTACGGCTGAACCGACAGAAACCGAACAAACGTTTTGAAAAATACTAGAATATGAAGTTTCTGATTTCCAACAGCAAGTATAAGAGAATAAAACCTTAATTTGAATACTTAATTTATAAAAACTAACCGAGTCTTTAACTTGATTTTTGCTAAAATGAACGGTAAACGAACGTACGGGGAATAAGACCGTCAAACTAAAACTTTCTGAAACATCGGACCTGCAAATAACTTATTTTTATAACATATATAGTTTTGGAAAATGATAAATTTTGATTTCCAGAGTGTCCACTTCTATAAACTATTCATTTGAGACATATCATTAAAAATCGACAACACTGGTGATAAACTGTATTGTTAACTTTTCTAATCCCATATTTCAAAACAAAAATCATTAAGCTACTGGTATAAATGACTTGTATAGCTTTGATGGTCATACGGTAACTCGAAAGCCAACCGAATGCTCGAACTTTCCAAAATGGAAACTTCATCGAAACCCGACAAATGAACCAAGATAACTAAAACTCTTGGAAGTTGATTTGTATACCTAAACACAAAACATCAATCTTATTAAGTTATTTAAGTACAAACTTCCAATAAAAGGAAAATTTATTCATCGAGAACCAAATTCATTGGAAAACACTTAGAATTAACTAGTACACAATACCATAGTGAATTTTACATTGTTATTCGATAACTTATTGTTGATTAATATTATACTAGGCGTACTTGGTGATTTCTAGCGTAGTGCAAACTCATTGATTATCTTTCATATACATATTGCATATGGACTGAGGTGAGTTTCGTGCTGCCCTTTTTACTTAAACTTTTTGGGCTGGATACAAGCTGGTTTTACTTATGGTGTGATATATATCAAGAGGCGTTTTACTGCTAAATTTTGTCCCAACTTTTACACAATCAATAGCCCAAGGGAATAGGCTGGAGGCTTGTATGGGTAGTACTATTTGGGAGACCCCCACGCACAGTGACCCTATGTTGGGTAAACCACACTGAGATCTGCGGATCGTTGCGGCATATAACCTATGTGTTTGATTATTGCTTTTAGCAGGGTGATAGTCCGGGACGGTTTAACTTCTAGTATGACTTGGGGATACTTATGCTAGTTGCAGGTTTAATTGTGGACTTGATTGATGTGCACCATGCTTTATACTTACATACACGCGAACTTGCGCGCTTTTATAAATGAACTGTTTTATGTATATGTGAGATAAATTCATGAACTCACCAACTTTTTAGTTGACACTTTTTAGCATGTATTCATGTACTATGGGATAGCAATTTGGCTTAGCTTTGTAATGAGAACGCTTAAGGATAGAGGCGTATGCCGAACACGAACAATGAAGATTAGATGCCAAGAGGATTAGTAGAACCAACCACGAGATTGTAGCAGTGTCAGAGAAGAGATAGTTGTGTAGTTACACCTTGTCATAAATACTTAGTGCAAACTTTGAAACTTATTTTTATCAATAATATTCTGCTGCTTACACCTGGTACCAATTTGTCCTTGAAACGCCCAGGCCCCCTATTGGCAGGGTGTGACACATTCTCACACCAAAATCACTCATATCTATCTCTCACTAATATCTCTTTAAACCTTGAGAAGCGTGCCCTCAATCCACCTCGCAAAACGTGCCCGATTCCTCGATTTGCGAACCCATAACTTCGATATTCGTGCCATAATCCAATGACGTTCCAAGTATGAAGGTCATACTATCCTGACATCCTGACGATCCCTATCAAGAAGTGTTGGTGCCTCGTGAAGCGTGCTGACGTGGGAAAGAGTATTGGTGTATCTCGAGTTACGTGCAAGGGAAGGTGTCGATCGAAAGGATAAGAGAAACGAAGTGGCGAAGAAGTGCTGCTCAAGTTGTAGAGTTTGATAAGCAGAAAAAGGTAGGCATAATGCCCGAATAAAATAATAAAATATTATAAAAGGCTTAAAACCCGAAGTCGAGAAAATACTCGATACCTCGATACAATACAAGAAAAATATAACAAAGAAAACAAAAGAAAGAAATATAAATTCAAATTATATATATGTGTGTGAATATATATAAATCTTTGTTATAAATATTATTTAAGTATAATGAGTATTCTTAAATAATAAAGAAAAGAAAAATATACGTTTCTTAAAGAAGAAGAAAACGTAGGGTTTCATAAATAAGATATCTATAGGATTTCTTATAAGGAAAGAAAGATATTTAAAACTAAAGGTTTAAAAAAAGAGATTACTTTATAAATTAAAGGTTTTTAAAGTAAAAGAAAATAATCGAGGTGGAGATTATAAAACTAAGACTAAAGGTCATAAGCCAGATTGTATATCCGACTAACAAAAGGTTATACTCGTACTATAGGTGCGAGATAGCAACAGGAAAGACCATCGGACGGTGATTGAAGCCGATCCCAATTGAAAAAGGTGAGTACGCCCCAACTTTTACAAACTTGTTTTCAAACGAGTCAATGTGTTATATGAAAACGGTTTACATGAGACTACGTGTCTCTAAAACATTTATAAATAAGAGTAAAAACCTAGCCCTCAGGCTATAGTATACGTTTGTCTGGATCCTTACATATGTGGTAAAATACGGTGGGCACATCGCACCACGCTTGGTCATGACCTCCATCCACGATGGGCCGAACCTAAGCATGTCCGAGTGAGACTGATCATGTGTATATATATGGTACCTAAGTATGTCAAAATGCCGCGGTGTTTTACTGGGGTGACTTGTGTAGAGACTTGAGTTTATAAATTGTATTATTTTAACCTGATTATCCCTAAGCCAAGATGGGCCAAGACTTACATGGTCTTGAAGGTGATTAAGTAAAAAGAAAATATTTTTAGCGTCAGCATATTCACCAGCATTTATTGCTGACGTATTTTCTTAAAATTTTTCAGGTAATCAGGATTAGTGCTATGGAGGCAAAGGGCTCAAGAATCCTATGGCTCGGATCTTTTTGTTTAATATTAATATGGTGGTTTTGTAAAACATATCAACAAGTAAACTTAAATAGGACCTTTTTGTCCTCTCTTTTGTAATGTAAATATTTACAACTTTAACCCTTATGTTTTATAAACTCTTCCGCTAATAACCGTAACTCTGTTTTATTTACAAACATGGTACCAATTGTTGGTCGCACTCCTAGACCTTAGAAGGGGGTGTGACAGGTTGGTTTCAGAGCTATCGATCTTAGCGAATTGGGTATCATAAAACAATACCCAAGCTTCGATCCAAGCTTAGGAAAATATTTCATTACTTGTTTATTTGATTAGGGATAAGATTGGTTGGTAACCCTTTCTTTCCCTCTCCTCACTCTAAACCACCCAATACCATAGATGTCGTTTAGCAAGATGATGAAAAGCTATGTGCAAAGATCCAAGCAAGCCAAAATACCCAAACCACTCCCAAAGGACAACATGAGTGAAGACTACTATGAAGCATTTTACAACCAAGATGTGGAACATGACCGAACCAAACCGTTTCATTTCCTCGGAAGCGAGCAATGTCCAATCGAGATACCCGATAGTCCACCGACTCAAAGAAAAGAACCTCCGCGACACTCAAGTTACCATCCACCAACCATACCAATGTACTACCCAACCAATATACCAACATACCACCCATCGGAGATACCGACATATCAACCATTGGAAATTCCACCATACTACCCCTCGGAAATCCCAACTTATGTACCACCAAATCCTCATCCATCCTACTATTACCTCGCCAATAAACAAGGGAAGGAGGAATCCAAGTCCGATTCATCTGACTAGATGCAATGACACTCCGACCAAAGAAGATGGCATACCGGAACCTCTGCTGTTGATGTTGTTGATTCACGTCCCAACCATGAAGAAGGCCCATCTCGTAAACCGAAGATGAAAGTGACGATGCAATTCGAGAGCCTCCACATACCAATGGAGGAAGCAAATTTCGAAGAAGAGGAAGAGCCGGAGGAGGAACCGGAAGAAGAAATGGAAGAAGAAACGGAAGAAGATCCGGAGGAGGAATACCCCGACAATCCTAACGAAGTAACAACACCTATGGAAGAACCATTTTCTCACCAAAACCCATGTTATGGTTCTGTTGATCCCTACATGCAATTTCTCTATGAACTCAAAGGCAAAGCGTCATCAAGTTTCCCTTCATACCAAGGTGTGATTCCATCAACTGAAGAACAAGCCAATGAGATCCGAGAGCAAAACGAAGCTGTCGAGGCATTCATCAATTATCCTTCCGATGTGACCGCATCTCCGTATCCGAACCCGAAGAACCATTTTGACGTGGTGATGATGGGTTACCGCGATCCACCTCCAAGGTATGGGTACCCGAATGAGATCCCACAATCACAAGAGGAGCACCTGGACCATGATTTGCATGAGACCGATGACCTTAGGAAGAAAATTGCTGTGGATGAGAATAAAAAGAAGAAGATAGGAGACAAGCTTCTTCGAAAGTGCAACAAGTTGACCAAGGTGGTAAAGAAGTTCATGAGAGATTGAAGTAATGGTGATGACGACGTGTTTTCAAGAAAATAAGTTTAAGTGTTAAGACAGTCTGTATGTTATGTGTTGAAATAAGGATAAGCGTATATATATCGTTATGCATTGTAAAAGTAATATATATATATATATATATATCATAGTGTGAAATAAATAAAACTTGATTTTTAAGAAAAGAAATTGTTAAATTTCAGATAAAAAAAAAGTTGAAAAAGAAAAGTTAAACATAAAATGTCTCATCAAAGTAACAATGTTGAGGCTTCCCGAAATGAAGCCGAGAAAAGAAAAGATAAGGGGAAAGACCCCGAAAAAGAACAAGAAGAACCAATTCCCGACAAATATATGAACCAAATACAAAGAATGATTAAAGAAGCTGTTAGGGAAAAATCTATGGCTAGATCTCAATCTAGGCAAACTAAACATTCACAATCTGTGAACCCTTCTCGAAAATCCGTTAAATCTCATCCTAAACCTTCCCATATCGAAGAGAGTGTTCATGAATCAAATGCCGATGGAGGGGTTAGACAAGAGTTTAAGAAACTTAAGATTGGTGGTTGTTCATTCAAGGACTTTAAGTACTTTGGTCCTAAAAAGTTTCATGGTGACAAAGGAGCCATCACAATGGTGAGGTGGCTTGAAGAGATGGAATCTATAGTGATCATAAGCAAATGTTCTGATGAAGAGAAAATCCAATATTCTGCCTAAATGTTCAAAGGAGAAGTGCTCGAGTGGTGGAATGCGTTAATCATGAGTAGAGGAAGGCAAGTATTATACAATCTATCATGGGAAGAATTCAAGGAGATGGTAATGGCGAAGTTCTGCCCGATGCACGAGACCGATCAAATCCAAACCAAAATTCTGAATCACAAGGTCAATGGAACAAACCTTCGTGAGTACAACACAAAATTTCACGAATACTGTCACCTGGTTCTCCAGCTGGTTACCCCTGAGTCCAGCAAAGTGACACGTTATATATGGGGACTACCATGAGAGATTCGTGAGATGGTGAGGTCTCACTTGCCACAAACCGCCGACTCTGCGATGGAATTGGCCGGTTACTTGATGGGCGGAATGATCTGCAACAAAGAAGAGGACAAGAAGGTTGTAGCAACGCACGACCAAAGGAGAGGAGGAAGCACCCGTTTCAAGGGTAAGGGTTTCGATCAACGCAAGTCCGGCTTCAACCGAAGCATTCCATAATGCAAGATCTGTAAGAAATATCATATGGGTCGATGCCTTCTAACTCCATCAGTCTATGAATCATGTCATAGACCTGGCCACGCAACGGGTGATTGTTGGAAAAAGAAAATGACTTGCTACAATTGTAAAGAAGTGGAGCATTTAAGCTTTGAGTGCCCTAAAAACAAACCCGCGACTGGTGGTGCGGGTGGAAGTGGCCAAAAGAATGAAGCTACGAAGAGAAATGCAAGAGTCTTCGTCCTCGACACTAAGAAAGCGGCCGACACGCCGGAAACCATCACCGGTACCTTCCTAGGCAACGATACATATGCTAGAGTTTTGTTTGATTCAGGTGACAATCTAAGTTTTATAGATTATAACTTTTGAAGTCTATTAAAATAACCTTTAACCAAACTTAATAAAACTCTAAGCGTCGAAACCACTAGTGGTGAAATTGTTAAAATCCCCGAAGCTCTAGAAAACGGAAAAATCTTATAAGCCGGATATGTTCTGCCTATTCAATTATTGCCTATGACTTTTGCCGGTTTTGATATTGTATTGGATATGGATTGGTTATCCAACAACCATACCCGTATCATTTGCAATACAAAGACCGTTGAACTTCAAGCCCCGGATAAACGAACCATTCGAATTGAAGGGGATAAAGACGATGGCCGAGTTAGCCTAAACTCTATGATAAGGGCTAATAAATGTTTAAATCAAGGATGCTTAGAATTCATGGCCTGCGTTAATGAAGAATCAAAACCGAAAGAAATGAAAGACGTTTCTATCGTAGCCGATTTTCCTGATGTTTTTCCTGATAAACTTCCTGCAATCCCTCCCGATCGTGAAGTAGAGTTTAGGATCGATCTGATTCCCGGTACCGCTCCGATCACCAAGAACCATATCGTTTAGCTCCAACCGAGATGAAAGAATTGAAGAAACAACTCAACGAATTACTTGAGAAAGGTTTCACCCAAGCACCTATACTGGCCTTACCAGAAGGTACTGAGGATTTTGTAGTCTTTAGTGACGCGTCTCATTCCGGTTTAGGATGCGTACTAATGCAACGCAAGAAAGTGATCGCTTATGATTCTCGTCAGCTCAAGGTGCACGATAAGAACTACACAACTCACGATCTAGAGTTAGGCACCATAATCTTTGCACTAAAGATATGGAAGCACTATCTCTATGAAGTCAAATTTGTCGTGTACACCGATCATAAAAGTTTGAAACATATTTTCGAGCAAAGAGAGCTTAACATGAGCCAAAGGCGTTGGATGGAAACTTTGAATGATTACGACTACGTAATTGTTTATCATGAAGGGAAGGCCAACGTTGTGGCCAATGCCCTAAGTCGTAAGGAACATGAAAAGCCAAGAAGAGTCCGAGCGTTAAGACTAGAACTTCAAATCGATCTTCTAGAACAAATCGAATCCGATCAAACTCAAGCGATCAATGAAAACAAGATCTCCGACGAAAAGCTTAATGGCACCATTGACTCGCTAGTCAAAGGTGACGATGGTATATTAAGAATGGGAAACCGGATTTGGGTACCGATCGTTGCGGATTTGAGTGAAAAGATAATGAATAAAGCTCACAAATTCAAATATATGATGCACCCTGGTAGTGACAAAATGTATCAAAATCTCAAACCAAACTACTAGTGGAATGGGATGAAAAAGGACATCGCTTCGCATGTAGCAAAATGTTTAACTTGTTTGAAAGTCAAGGCTGAACACCAAAAGCCTTCGGAATTGCTCCAGCAACCCGAACTTCCCATATGGAAGTGGGAGTTAATAACCATGGATTTCATCACTATACTCCCGAAACTCGACAACATAATACTAAATGGGTTATTGTGGACCGATTAACAAAGTCCGCACACTTCATACCTATCAACGAGTCGTATTCAATGGATAAGCTAGCGCGTATCTATGTGAACAACATCGTTGCTTTGCATGGGGTACCGTTATCTAGAATCTCTGTTCGAGACATCCGTTTCACGTGTCATTTCTGGAAAAGCTTCCAACAAGCACTTGGTACGAAATTAAACCTTAGCACCGCCTATCATCCACAAACTGATAGGCAAAGTGAAAGGACAATTCAAACATTGGAAGATATGCTCCGCGCTTGTGTGATTGACTTAGGTGGAAGTTGGGATGACCACTTACCTCTAATGGAATTCTCATACAACAATAGTTATCACACGAGTATTCAAGCCGCACCATTCGAGGCGTTATATGGACGAAAATGTAGGACGCCGGTGTGCTGGTCTGAAATCGAAGATAATCAATTGTCTAAACCCGAAATAGTACAAGAAACCACCGAAAAATTTCTTCAAATCCGCGAGCAACTTAATATGGCACGTGTTCGTCAAAAGAGTTATGCCGATGTCCGTCGTAAGCCGTTAGAGTTCAATGTTGGTGACAAAGTTCTTTTAAAAGTCTCGCCATGGAAAGGCGTAGTTCAATTCGGCAAGAAAGGAAAGCTAAGTCCTCGATTCGTTGGACCTTCGAGGTACTTGAACGAATTGGTAATGTTGCATACCGCTTCCGACTACCCGAGGAAATGCAAGGGATAAATGACGTATTCCATGTTTCGAATATACATAAATGTCTAGCCGACGATCTTTATCGATGCCACTAAAAGATGTAGAAATAAACGAGAACTTAAAATTCATTGAGAAACCAATTCAAAAAGAAGATTCGAAAACTAAGAAATTGAAAAGACTAACATTGAAAATTGTAAAAGTTAAATGGGACTCGCGTAGAAGGACCGAATATACATGGGAACTCGAATCCAAAATGAAGAAGAAATACTCTCACTTGTTCTAATATAGCAATCTCGAGGACGAGATTTATTTCAAGGTGGGGAGGATGTAACATCATGTAAAATTCGAGCTAATAATGTCAAGTTTCCAAAGTTAAAGGACCAATTCTGCCAATTTCTAAACTCCAAGGTTAAAAATGAAAATCCTGATTCTCTAGCCCATCGCGATACGTGAAGGCCTGGGAATTTAGGTCATCGCGTATCGCGATGACCCTTCTTACACTTTGTGACACGTATGCCACGTGGCAAACGGTGGCACAATGTATTGCCACGTGTCACCACGTGGCAGAACAATCACAACGTTTCGCCACGTGTCAAAACGTGGCACACCGCCTGCCACGTGGAAGATCTAGTGGATGATTGTGACAAGCTACGTCGCGATACGCGACGGGTGTCCAAGGAAGCCATCGCATATCGCGACGGGCTCCTGGTTTTGCCTATAAATAGCAGCCTCGAACTCAGCCATTCTCACACCAAAATAACTCATATCTCTCTCTCACTAACATCTCTCTAAACCTTGGGAAGCATGCCCTCGATCTACCTCGCATCCCGATTCCTCGATTTCCGTAACCATAACTTCGATATTCGTGCCATAATCCAACAACGTTCCAAGTATGAAGGTAATACTATCCCGACGATCCCTATCAAGAAGTGTTGGTGCCTCGTGAAGCGTGCCGACGTGGGAAGGAGTATTGGTGTATCTCGAGTTACGTGCAAGGGAAGGTGTCGATCGAAAAGATAAGAGAAACGAAGCAATGAAGAAGTGCTGCTCAAGTGTGTAGGGTTTGATAAGCCGACAAAGGTAAGCATAAAGCCCGAATAAAATAATAAAATATTATAAAAGGCTTAAAACCCGAAGTGGAGAAAATACTCGATACCTCGATAATATACAAGAAAAATATAACAAAGAAAAGAAAAGAAAGAAATATAAATTCAAATTATATATATGTGTGTGAATATATATAAATCTTTGTTATAAATATTATTTAAGTATAATGAGTATTCTTAAATAATAAAGAAAAAAAAATATACGTTTCTTAAAGAAGAAGAAAACGTAGAGTTTCATAAATAAGATATCTATAAGATTTCTTATAAAGAAAGAAAGATATTTTAAACTAAAGGTTTAAAAGAAAAGAAATTACTTTATAAACTAAAGGTTTTTAAAGTAAAAGTAAATAATCGAGGTGGCGATTATAAAACTAAGACTAAAAGTCTTAAGCCGTATTGTATATCCGACTAACAAAAGGTTATACTCGTACTATAGGTGCGAGATAGCAACGGGAAAGACCCTCGGACGGTGATTGAAGCCGATCCCAACTGAAAAAGGTGAATACGCCCCAACTTTTACAAACTTGTTTTCAAACGAGTCAATGTGTTATATGAAAAGGGTTTACATGAGACTACGTGTCTCTAAAACATTTATAAACAAGAGTCAAAACAGCCCTCAGGCTATAGTATACGTTTGTATGGATCCTTACATATTTGGTAAAATGCGGTGGGCATATCGCACCACGCTTGGTCACGACCTCTAGCCACAATGGGCCGGACCTAAGCATGTCTGAGTGAGACTGATCATGTGTATATATATGGTACCTAAGTATGTCGAAACACTGCGGACTTTTGCTGGGTGACTTGCGTAGAGACTTGAGTTTATAAATTGTATTATCTTAACTTGATTATCCCTAAGCCAAGATGGGCCAAAACTTATCTGGTCTTGAGGGGTGATTAAGTAAAAAGAAAATAATTTTAGCGTCGGCATATTCACCAGCATTTGTTGCTGACGCATTTTCTGAACATTTTGCAGGTAATCAGGATTAGTGCTATGGAGGCGAAGGGCTCAAGAATCCGATGGCTCAGATCTTTTTGTTTAATATTAATATGGTGGTTTTGTAAAACATATAAACAAGTAAACTTAAATAGGACCTTTTTGTCCTATCTTTTGTAATGTAAATATTAACAACTTTAACCCTTATGCTTTATAAAGTCTTCTGTTAATAACCATAACTCTGATTTATTTATAAACATGGTACCAAATGTTGGTCGCACTCCTATGCCTTAGAAGGGGGTGTGACAGTATCTCAGGTCTAAGGATACTAAATGAGCATACTATTATCAAAAAATTTTATGATCAAGATCCATGAAGATTATTTGATGCGAGTTACATCCAATGTCATTCAAAATGAGGTATGTGAGTTTGGAAGTCGACTGCTTGAGTCCAAAGTTAGAATAGTCTTAATTCAGAATCGTTCTGTTGGGTCTATATTTGGTGGTTTGTACTTAGTTCTATATTTGTTGGGTTTCGTGTTAGGCTATGTATGTAAACCGATATCCTTATGGATCTCGGTGGGCTTTGGGCATTTGTTGGGCTAGTATGTTGGCTAACCTATATAAAGATAGCATTGTATAGGGTTTAGTTTGTTCAGTTGATCAGTAGTGGTTGAGCAGAACTAGAGAACTCACACTTTGATAGATGCCACATCTTGAGAGCATAATATTATGTGTGAATCGGTTTATGTATTTGACGATTTATTTGATAATAGAATCGTATGCATTGAAACCATAATACTTCGTGTTCATTATCTTTATATTGTTCTTATCTCGTTCTTGAGTTACCAAGTGTTGGATTTCCGCACCAATACTTTTCTATTGATATCATAATTGTAGTGATCCAGATTCGGGACTTACAATTGGTATCAGAGCCTATTGACCTATTCTAGGCTCGGTTGTGATATCAACAATTCAAGATTTAGATCTTCGTATTTGTGGAGCATTGAAGAATTCTGGAAATTGAAGAACTGTTCTTCGTGTTCTTAGGGGTTGTTGAGATAACTTAGGAAAGAATTTGGATTGATTGAGGATTTTATTTCAAATCCCATAGATATTGGTTTTATTCTGTTACCAAAATTAGCTGGTCAAACAAGTGTTCTCTGCCAAGAACAAGTGTTCTCTGCCAAGAAAGAAGGGTTGTCGGTCAGAAAGAAGGGTTCTCTTCCAAGAACAAGTGTTTTCTAGCCAAGAAAGATTTAGAGTTCTCGGTCAAACCTTGTTCTCGGTCAAAATCTCAAGTTCTCGGTTAAACTCTGTTTTCGGTCAAAAAGAGACATTCCCGGCCAAAATATTTGGGTTCTCGGTTGGTTTGATCTGTTCTCGGTCAAAGATTGTTTTCGGTCAACTTCGAGTTTTCGGTCAACTGAGTTCTCGGTCAAGGAGTATTGAAACCAAAAAAGAAAAAGAAATTTCTCCTGAAATGAATTTTCTTGAACGAAAATTTTCCAGAATACTTCTCCTGATTAAAAATTCAATTTTGAAAAGTTTGGCGAAGATAATTTTTTTTGGGTGATTTTCGGTGAATTTTTGGCGAGAAAATCGAAAAAATTTTCTTGAACTAAATTTTTCCTAGACGCTTCTTTTGAGTGGGACATCTTTCTTGAAAAATTTGGAGATCATAATTTCTCAGAAGAATTTTGGCGGGAAGATTAGAGTAATTCCTTTAATTACTAAATGGATTTTCCACAACTCGTCTCAATATTTGGAATTACTCCAAATCAGTCTGCTCTCTCACAAGTAGTATTTCAGAGTTCGTCTAAAGAGGTAAGTTTTCAACCATGTTCCCTAGATTGTGTTGATAAAATAGAATTATATAAGCTTCATAATGACAACTTAATTAGAGATATGGAAAGGATAAAATTTGAGAATTTTAAACTTAAGAAAAATGAAAAAGCTTTTCAAGATAAAACAGAAGCACAGCAAAAGGATATCTCTAAGCATAAATCTGATTTTAGTATAAAGTGTTGTCATCATCTTGATGCAAAACAAGAAATCGCTGAATTAACTGCTAAACTGGAAGCCTCCAAGTTAGAAATTTTGAATCTAACTAGTAGTCAATTCAATGATTGAAAATCAATTATGGTGAAAAGAAGACGAAGGTGAGGGTATAGGATATAGTCATGTACCCCCACCATACAATGACAACTATACTAGTCTTCCTCTTAACAAAGAGCATGATGAAAAGGTATAAGACATGAAGTATGGTAAACAGGTTCAATCTTAAACTGTTGGATCAGGATCCCTAGGGAAATCAAGCATGTTTTTAAATGTGTGAACAATTTTGATGCTTCTACTTCATGTGCAAATATAGTAAATGATGTTTCTTCTGATAGTAAAGGGGTTGTGGCTAGTGAAAATGAATCTTATTCTAACGTGTCATCAAACTCAGATGACACCACAACACAAAAATGTACTAATAAAAATACACAGAGTTGTGGCAACAAAGGGAAGACACATAAGAAATCAGCACAACAAGGACAATCTCGTACTCATAGTTCCTCCAGATCTCCATGTGTTACTAAATCAATGGGTGCTACTTATATTAAGAGGCAAACATGTTACCACTGTGGCACGCCAGGACATATAGCCAGAAATTGTGTTCATCGTGTATATGTTCCCTATTACAAGAAAAATCATGGTTGCACCAAGGGTCAAGAAGAATGGAAAAACCTTTCCTAAGAAGGAATTCCAACATGAGGCAAGTGCTTCTGTTGATATTAGAAGAAGGATGAAGGCGTGTTTCGTCTACGGGAGAGGCGGGCATTTAGCAAAGGAGTGTTACTACCGTGTTGTTAATAGACAAGCTTCTCAAGTGAAAGGTAACAGGTTTCAACCGAATCTAGTGGTTAAACAAAATCCTTATTTTACAAAACCACGAGTATCTGTACAACGGGTCACAGATAATCAAGCATTCAAAGTTAATATGACAGGTTTGCACTCAAATGATTTATAAACTGTTAAAAGAAAAATAAATTTTCAGAAATCAAAGAGTGTTGAGAGTTCTAAGAATTCGAATTCGGATTCGAATTATTCCACTTCAAAGTCTGTTCTTTCAAATTTCACAAAACCAAGACAGATTTGGAAACTTAAAACTCGGCAAACAGAATCTGAAATGACAAATGATTCTGTTAATGATAGGAAAGATATGAGTTGGCAAGAGGTCACATATGTTGATGCTCAAGGGAACTCCAAGACATTTATGACTTGGGTTCATATGTCCAACTGATCCCGCTATGCGTGTAGGAACAACCACAAATTCATTGTTTATTAAAAGGGTTGTTCCAGACACATGACATGGCAAATATCCATTGTTTCTAAAATGGATTATTTGTTGCCTAGACGGGATTTTAGGGTGATAGAACGGTTTTAATCTGCCCTCTAAGTGTGTAGGAAAAAATCAGGGAATACATTGCATATTAAAGGTTTGTTCCAGACATTCAACTCGAAAGGTTGCAGAATCTCAAAACCAGCTTATTCCTAGGGGAGATTCTCACAAATGGGAAAATAATGTCTTGAAGATAAAAGGAAACTGTATCACTTTGGTTTGAAAGATTGATCAGTCAAAAAGATTTTAATTTTTGTTTTCAAAAAAATACAAAAATATGTTCACGTATAGTTTTTCAAGTATAGTTTTTTATTTTGTTTTATTTCAAAAAATGTGAAAATGACTTGAACGTACATGAGAAATGATAGTACATCAGTTGGCTGATTAACACACCTCTTCATATATTATTGAATACCGTGTTTCGACGATTGAGTCTTTTTGAGGTTAAATTTGTACATAAAAGTTTTCCCTTCGGTCAAAATTTTTGCACAAATTTAGGGGGAGAAAATTAAAAAAAAATCAAAAAGAATGTGCATGTTTTTATTGAGAAAAATAAAAAAAAATCTAAAAAAGTGTGTGTGTGTGTGTGTCTTTTATTAAAAAAAGTTCACTCTTGCTTAAAATTATGTCGGCTGATCAAGTTTGACGACCATATACGTGAATATGTTTGGTTCGGTGATCTACTTGTAGATTCACTGGATAGCCATTAATCTAAATACTGAAAGCATCTAGGGCAATTGTGATTTGTTTTTGTGTTTTGAATTCTTTCACTTAAAATTATGTCGGTAACTCTGAGTTGGATGGACATGTATCTAGGGATGAGCAAAATCGGGACCGGTACCGAAATCGGTACCGATTTGGTACCGTCGGTACCGAATCGGTACCAAAGTTTTATGTTTCGGGATCGGTACGGTACCGGTACCGGTACGGTACGGTACCGGTATTTCCCGATTTTTTACATCCGGTGCCGGTATAATCCCGGTACCAAGAATTAGGGATTTTCGGGATCGGGAACGGTCGGTACCGGTCCGGTACCATGCTCATCCCTACATGTATCTTCATATGTGTTTCGTCCTGTTAACCACTTGTGGTCATACGGGATAGCCATTTACCTGAAAGCTAAAAGTGACCGGGGTGACTGAATTCTTAACATGTGTGTCTTCTGTAATTTTATGGGAAGTGATATGATTATTCAGTTAACAACTTTTTAGAAGCTTCAAAACATTTTCAAATGAAAATTGATCCAACCTTTGGAAAGTGATAGATAAATTGTTTCTGTGTGCCTAACGGGTGAAGTTATTAAGCTTAAAAGGCTCTAGGACAATCATTGATTTGTATGGTAGCTTTTCATGATGCGTAAAGTTGAAGTGATATAAACTAAATATATTGAACTTACTGTAGAGAGTCATTTTGAAGACATGTGCATGTCTCCATATACATCTCTCCGAATGATAGACAGAAAAGCAATTACCCAGTCATACACGAGCCCGTTAGTGTCTTGATCACCAAAAATATTATGTTTCTAAGTTTTTGCTCAAGTTATAATATATATATATATATATATATATATATATATATAAAAGAAAAATAAAAAAAAGGGATTACTTTGAAACAAAATAAAAATTTTCGTATTTCAAAGGCTTAAAGGGTCAAATTAGAACTAGAGAGATGAGGGCATAAAAGTAAGTCCTGTCATGTCTCGAATGAAAGGCATGTAAATCCGCATGGCTTGTAAGTCCAACATTCAACCTTAAAGCTCAAATTCTTGTTTCTCTATATATAAAAAATCTTTTGATCAAGCACTAGGGGGATGTAGTCAAATTGGGGTGATCTGGGGAAAGCCAAATACGCTTTGAGAAGAGATATGAGGCATCACAGGTCCATGAGTGATGTCCATCTAAGCTTTATGCCTAACTGAACCTAATCCATATCACTGATGCAATGAAAATCATGCTAATTTCGTTATACATGCTATCAACCTGTCTCTTTATGTCATAATAACGTTGAACATGAATCCTTGTGACAGCACCTTAAACAATATGATTCCATGTTCGGATCTTTTCATAAAAGGCAGCGTTTTTATCAAAAACTGAAATTTGATCCCAATTTTTGCTAAATTACAAGAAGACCGGGTGATTAAATTTGCTTTATTTGTGGTTTTTAGTTTTATTTTATTTTATTTTTTACTTCTTGATTAATCTTGTCGAAACAAATGTGTTAAGAAATCGTATTTGATATTTTCAGCTCAAGAAATCTGATATCGGTTATTGTGTTATAGTTGGTTTTAGCTGGTATGATCTCATTTCAAGTCTTTTCAAGAAAAAATAAAAAAACAGAAAAATGAAATTACAAAAATATGTCTGTCTTATTTTATTTAATTGTTTTCAAAATATTTTGGTTGATCTTTCTATCAAAGTTGATTGTTCTTTCAAGACTGATTTCTTGCAAAGGAAGCATATGAAGTATCTGAGATTCAAATTGGATGATGTTGTCAATAAGAGGGAGATGGTAGAGTATTGGATGTAGATGCTAAAGTTGTTGATCATGTACAAGTAAAGATTATGAAGGTTTTACCAAGCATCAGTCTAAGGGGCAGATTGTTGGGTCACGATTTGGTTACACTGACACATATCAAAAGACCATGACATGATCAAGACTGAAGTGAAATAAACAAGAACGAAGCTACAAACCAAGGGGGAGATTGTTAGGTCCATATTTGGTGGTTTGTACTTAGTTCTATATTTGTTGGGTTTCGTGTTGGGCTATGTATGTAAACCGAGATCCTTATGGATGTCGGTGGGCTTTGGGCTTTTGTTGGGCTAGTATGTTGGCTACCCTATATAAAGATATCATTGTATAGGGTTTAGTTTGTTCAGTTGATCAGTAGTGGTTGAGCAGAACTAGAGAACTCACATTTTGATAGCCACCACATCTAGAGAGCATAATATTTTGTGTGAATCGGTTTATGTACTTGACGATTTATTTGATAATATAACCGTATGCATTGAAACCATAATACTTCATGTTCATTATCTTTATATTGTTCATATCTCGTTCTTGAGTGACCAAGTGTTGGATTTCCGCAACAATACTTGTATATTGATATCATAATTGTAGTGATCCAGATTCGGGACTTACACATTCCCACGAGTCTAAACGTCTACGGATAATTTAGAATATAATATTCACGGATTAAACGTATTAAAATGAACACAGTTGTATTATTCAACGTTTGCATTTAACCATTAAATCAAAAGTGAATAGAGAAGTACAACTGATTAGATGTTCATACATCGAAATACTAAATCAAAATAAATCACTAGCAAGTCTAAGCCCGATTACATCTCTATGCTGATCATGCTTATCCCGAGTCATCGGCTTAGTGAACGGGTCAGCTAGATTTTGATCTGTGTCAACTTTGCTTATCACGATGTCACCTTGTTCCAATATTTCCCGAATAAGATGGAACTTCCTTAGAATATGCTTGGTTATGTGATGAGGCCTTGGCTCTTTGGCTTGAGCAATAGCACCTGTGTTATCACATAATACCTCGATTGGTTTGCGAATACTCGGAATCACATCGAAATCGCTGATGAACTTCTTCATCCAAGAATCCTCCTTAGCAGCATCTGATGCAGCTTTATATTCGGATTCGGTGGTAGAATCCGCCACTACACTTTGCTTGGAGCTCTTCCAATAAATATCTCCTCCATTGAGAGCGAAAACAAAATCTGACTGTGAGCTAGAATCATCTTGATCAGTCTGGAAGCTAGCATCAGTGTAACACCTTACAGTGAGCTCCTCTTCCACTCCCCCAAATACCAAGAACATATCTTTGGTCCTATTCAAGTACCTTAGAATGTTCTTTACAGCAGTCCAATGGACAATGCCAGGACTCTGTTGAAAACGACTGGTCATGCTCAAGGCATACGAGACATCAGGTCTAGTAGACAACATTGCATACATGATGATACCAACTACAGAAGCATATGGAATTGCTTGCATACGTTTCGATTCAATGTCCATTGGCGGAGATTGCGATTTGCTCAACACGGTTCCTTTAGTCATTGGAACAACTTCTTTCTTGGAGTTTTCCATTTAGAAGTGTGCCATTACTTTGTCTATATAAGTACTTTGGCTAAGCCCTAGAATCCGCTTAGATATATCTCTATAGATCTTTATTCCTAGAATATATGCGGCTTCTTCAAGATCTTTCATTGCAAAATAATATTCCAACCAGTGCTTAACCTCTTTAAGCATAGGAATGTTGTTTCCAATGATCAGTTATCATCCACATACAAGATGAGGAATGATATAGTGCTCCCACTAGCATTTCTGTAAACACAAGACTCATCGTCATTTTTAATAAAACCAAACTCTTTGATTTTCTTATCAAAGTGAAGATTCCAGCTTCGAGATGCTTGCTTAAGTCCATAAATGGACCTATTCAATTTGCAAACCCTATTAGGATATTTTGGATCGACAAAACCTTCAGGCTGAACCATATAGACATCTTCAGAAAGATGTCCATTAAGGAAAGAGGTTTTGATATCCATTTGCCATATCTCATAGTCATAGTATGCAGCAATGGCAAGCAATATCCTTTTTGACTTAGTCATAGCAACGGGCAAAAAGGTTTCATCATAGTCAACCCCTCGAGTTAGAGTAAAACCTTTCGCGACTAGCCGTGCTATATAGGTTTGCACATTTCCATGCATGTCGGTTTTTCTCTTGAAAATACAATTTCTCCCTACTGCTCAACTATCGGGGGGTAGCTCAACCAAGTTCCAAACTAGGTTATCATGCATAGATTGCATCTCGGAATTCATGGCATCTCCCCATTTCTCGGATTCAGGATCCAAGATAGCAGATTTTTAGCTAGTAGGCTCGTCTCCAGACTCGGCTACTAATAAGACTTCAGGAGCATCTAGATGCAATAAGTATCTAGAGTTTGGTACGGGAGTCCTGCTATTTTTGCGAACGCTTGTTTTTATGTCTGATGTATCAGCAACAACAACTTATAGATCAGACGCTCCAACTTCCTCAGCGGTTGTTTGCGGTTCTCAAATTTCTTCAAGATCGACAATGTTATCTCCACTTCCTCGATCGAGAAATTCCTTCTTGAGGAAATCGCCTTTCCTCTTGATAGAAATTTTATGTGTATCAGGATGAAATAAGTAATAACCTCTTTGGTTATAGAATCCGATGAAAACAACTTTTACGCTGCGGGGATCAAGTTTGCCATCAGACTCACTTGTGACATAAACATCACATCCCCATACTCTAAGGAAAGACAAATTGGGCTTTCGCCCATGCCATATCTCATATGTGGTTTTATCTACCTTCTTAGTTGGAGCTAGATTGACAATGCGGGCGGTGGCCATAAGGGCGAAACTCCAAAAGGAGTGAGGCAAGTTCGTTCTACACATCATCGATCGAACCATGTTTAGCAAGGTTCGATTCCTCCTCTCGCTCACACCATTATGTTGGGGTGTGCCGGGTGGAGTGAGCTGTTAAACAATTCCAGGCTCTTTTAGATGAGCGATGAAATCTGAGCTGAGATACTCTCCACCTCGATCTGATCGAAGTATCTTAATGGTTTTACCAAGTTGGTTTTCCACTTCGTTTTTAACTCTTTGAACTTTTCAAAAGTTTCATGCTTGTGTTTCATAAGATGAACATAAGCGTATCGACTATAATCATCAATAAAAGAAAAGAAGTATCTTTCATGGTTTGTAGACATGGTTTTGAAAGGTCCACATACATCAGTATGTACGAGTCCTAACCCTTACTCGTTCACTTTTATGAGTGAAGGAGTCTTTGGTGAGTTTTCCAGCTAAGCAAGACTCACAATTGTTAAAAGAGTCTGGTCCTGTGGATTCAAGAATCCCTTCGGATTGGAGCCTTTTAACTCTTGCCTTGCTTATGTGGCCAAGTCGGCAATGCCATAGAAAAGTATCATTGATGCCAGATCTGATACGTTTTGAAAGATGATATACGTTATTATTAGTTTGAACATCAATCTCATAAATGCCATTTCGAGGTTTAGACTCAAAATAAAAGATATCATTCAAGTAAGCAGAAATAGCCATGCCATTAAAAACATACTTAAATCCTGTTCAAACTACAACGAAACTGAAATGTTGTTTCTGGTCAAGCCAAGAGCATAAAAACAATTATTCAAAGGAAAAACTAGACCAGATGGACAAGAACTGGTACTCTCTTCCCATCTTCTACGATAAGTTCCATGATGCCTTTATTAAGTTTCCTCCACTTCTCAGGCTCCTACAAGATATTAATGATGTGGAAACCACATCTAGTGTCAAATACCCATGTGTTGCTAGAGGAAGTGAAAAGTTCAATAACTTATATAGGAATACCTCGAGAAGAGCCTTCACCATTGGCTCTTTTCATCTTAATTTCAGCAAGGTAATCAGGACAGTTTCACATCCAGTGCCCCATCTTGTTGCATTTTTAGCACTGGCGCTCCTCTAAGGGTGGCGGTGGTGGCTTTGCAACTTTCTTGTTAGTGTTGGTGGCAAACTTGGCAGCAACAGTTACCTTCTCCTTGCCTTTTTCCTAAAAACCCTGATTCTTTGGTTTGGGTTTCTTAACACCAGCAGATCAAATCATCAGAACTTTATTGGTCGCAGAAGGAATGTTGCTCAGCCATCTTGAGCATGTTATGAAGCTCCGAAACTGTCTTCACCCAGACATTCATGTTGAAATTCATTACGAACTGGTCGTAAGAGCTGGAGAGAGAGTTAAGGATGAAATCAGCTGCCATCTCATCGAGCAGGGGTTAATCAAGTTTCTTGAGCTGATCGATGTGCCCCTTCATCTTAAGAACATGCGCACTAACAGGAGACCCTTCTGCCATCTTGCAACTAATGAGTTGTTTCATGGTGTTGAAACGCTCTTGACGGTCTTGTTTCTGAAACATGCCCTTGAGTTGCTCAAGCATCTCATAGGCACCAAAGTCTTCCAAGCCTTTAGCAAGCTCAGAAGTCATGGTGGCTAGCATATTGCAGGAGACATCAGCCAAGTCATCCTTATACTTCTCAAGATTTTTTAGAGCAGCGGCTGAGTTGTTTTTAGGCTCGGTTGGAACAGGTCCATCGAGAGCATATAGGCGCTTTGCCATGGTGAGAACTAGTCTCAAGTTGAGGTGCCATTTGATGAAGTTGGTACCGTTCAGTTTGTCCTTCTCAAGGATAGACTTAAGGGCATAGGGTGAGTTTTCGTTTGACGACATCTGATTAATTAAACAAAAGTAAATTTAATTAGTATTTTCGACGTTGTAGTCCTATTATTAATGACCCAATAACATTAATAAAATAGGATCATGAGAATCTGGTTTCCAGTTATTAAAGGCAACTGTAGCACACAACATTAATAAGTGGTTAGGCAAACTGACAACGATTGCCAATTGTGAATAGAGTGCAACTCTCGGTTATGAGGCCTATTGAGACAACGATTGTCTAAATAGATACGTTTAGCCTCATCTTTGCCCACTTTAAGTCTCCAGACAGCTGTTGCACATAACAGGAGAGTAAAGTAATAGTTGTCCTAGTACAGTGACGTGTGAAAGGGTCAGATGTGTCAACGAAACGCTTTCACCTTGATGGGATAGGCTAGAAAACAAGTGCGGTGCTGTAGCTCCAAACACTTGAAATTTCGCAGTATGCCTCAAGTGTACTTGTAGTAGGATTGGCATAAACTAATGGTTTTAAATTGGGATTAACTTTAGAATTACCGAATAGAGTAAAAGTCAAAATTTTACTGTATTTATTATCGGGACAAATTGATGAACCCTTTCATCTCTTAGGACACTTAGTTTTAAATAACCTATTAAAAACTAAGTTTGTCGCGACACGGCTAACCAATTTTAAGTTAATAGAAAACTATTAAGTTATTTAGTTTTGGAAATCAAAACGCTTTTAATTTGCAAAACTTAATCGGTTAATAAAAAAAATTGTTTATTTTCAAATTTATTTGGTATTAGGTTGGTGATATTATAATCCTATTATAAACAACAAAACAACCACAATAGCAAATAAAATATGTAAATATATATGGCCTAAAGGTGATCAGTATCGCTAGAGCCAATTAATAAGACCGATCGGGTCAAGGGGTCCATAACACAAAACAACCATAAAGATGGACTTCTTCGTGCATCCTGCCATCTTGTCCGAACTCCCACTAACTCCAAGAAATCCTTGAGCTCGTCCTCGGTTATCTTCGCGTCTTCTTTATTACAAATTTATAATACTAAAAAAAATCCCTATTACAAATTTGAACCATCCATATGGCCAAAAGAAAACCAAAAATTAAAATAATAACCGTTTACAACTTTGATCCATCCACATGGCCAAATAACAAGCTCAACAACCAAACACAACCAAAAAAACATAAGTCAGGGACGAATTTACATATTCAAAATAAATAAATTCGGGTGGTTTTGACTTGGTCAAATAAAGTAAACAAAACTTTGACCAAATTTAAATTACCCGGCGGCGAAAGCCTCCGGCTACGGTGGACAATAGCCAAACAGTAGCAGGACAGCTGCAAATCAGCAGGCAACTTGTACGGCAGCCAGAAACAGCAAATCACCGGAGAAAAGAAGTCGCCGGAAAAACGCGATTAGCCGGAATCGCACAAAGTCTCCGGAAACGGGCTGTAACTTGGGCTGAAGCAAATAGAGACACTAGTGGCTCGCCAGTGGTGGTTGTGGTGACCAAGGGACGGCTGTGGTGATGAGTGGACGGCGGCCGGAGGTCCGGTGGCCCGGAGGTGGCGGCTGTCGGAAATGTTAAGGATGATGGCTAGGGTGGTTTAGCCACTCTTGCTAGTAATTGCGCAGGTCTCCCTTTGAATACGAAAGAACCCAAAATATGATTCCTTGTTGTCTTGGTCTCCGCCACAACAACCAAAGTTGTGGAAACCATGCCGTGCATATTCTCTCTTGTTAAGACGGAATATTAAAGAAATGTTATTGCTCTGTAATTGTATTCGATCATTACAACTGAAAAAAGTGAACACATTATATATTGAAAAGAATAAACTATACAAGGAAATATAATAAAAGAAAAAAAAAAGGAGATCCCCTTGATTGCTCTAGCTGTCTTGAATTGTTTTGCCATCAAAAAAATTAATATAGTAATGAGATTAAATGTGAACTTATAATTTTGTTTTTTGTTCAAACACTCCCCCTTAATTTGAGTAGTGGGATTTTCGATGCTCAACTAACTAAGACAATTGTTGAAAATCCTCACGTTGAAGGCTTTTGTTAATATATTTGCTAATTTGTGTTGGGCCTATACTATGGTGGTTTGTACTTAGTTAGTTTTGGTTTTGGGTACTTTGATATGTAAACCGAGATCCTTTGGGTGTTCATTCTCATCATTATCCGTTTAGTTTGATTGGTGAACGAGTATTGTAAGAAAAGTGCTTAAGTACTCGACGTTAATCATAACGTGTGTTTTGAAGCTTTTCATCATGTGTTTTATGTGTTCTTGCTTACTGTCTTGAATCATCTTGTGTTTGATTTTCGCTCTAACATCAAGATACTTGATATCATATTGAAAGATCCTTCTACGGGACTTACAATTGGTATCAGAGCCTTAGACCTCTTCAGGCTCGTTATTGTGATATCAATGGATTCAGGATATAAGGGTTTGGTGGTTTGTTGCTTTCCGGTGAGTTCTTAATCGGAGAAGAAGAAAAGGATTTATTTTGGTTAGAGATTTGGTCAATTTGGAAACAAATTTGAATCCCATAATTTACGGGGTTCAGTTGGTTGAAAATCTTGATCAAACAATCCAGTTCTCGGGAGATTTGGGTGTTCTCGGCCATTGACCAAGAGTTTTCGGCTTAAAATCAGTGTTTTCGGCCAAGTTTGCTCCTTCTCGGATTAAGATCTAGTGTTTTCGGCCAAAGACTAGTGTTATCGGTCAACAGTTTTGGTTCTCAGTCAAAATTCTTTGGTTCTCGATTAACTCATTTAGTTCTCGGTTATCTTTGGCTCTCGGTCATCACATACTGTGAACGTAGTTGGGCCTTATCAATCTGATTTGGGCTTTGTGGATTGGACTTTAGAGTTTTTTGGACTTAAAATTTATTTTGAACTGAATAAACGAAAATGGATCCATTATCTAATGGTAATGTGTCATCCAATGCTTCAATCCATCAAGAACTGGATTCCATAATGGGGACCACCACTCGGGTTCCCCGTCTGCTGTCTCATGAGGGGTTTAGTGAGTGGAAGTTTCGATTCGAGAAATATGTTAAGATGAAAGATGCCAAAATCTAGAGAAGCATAGTTAGGGGTCCTTAAGTCATCACTTACGAACGTGAGAACTCTACTGAAGTTGTTGTAAAGCCTGTTGCTATGCATGATGATGATGATCTTGCTAGAATGGAAGAGGATGAAAAGGCACTTTCAACCCTGACTATGGCACTTTCACCTGAGATTGTCTTGGGTTTTAGAGAATTTCAATCTTCTAAGGAATTATGGGAAGCATTGATTGAGGTGTATGAAGGAAATGAAGACATAAAGAGAAGTCGTCAAGATCTTCTACGACAAAATTCAATATGTTTAATCATGTTTTAGGAGAGTCATTAGAAACTCAGCTTTAGAGGTTCATAGCTCTTGTGACTGAGATGAGATCTGCTAGTATCAACTTAATAGCTGATGAGATAAACAATAAGTTGGTGAACTCATTACCTCAAAGTTGGGACATGAATGTTGCTGCCATTAAAAAGACGAAGGATCTCAACAAGTTAACACTGTCTGAGGTTATGACTATCATTAAAGCATGTGACATGGATGACAAACAGCGTGCCATAAATCTTGCATATTCCTACAGTGTAGCTGGTTACAATGTGGCTTCCAATAATGCACTCATCGTACAAGACAACTTCTCCATGTTCAAAACTACTCAGGGACAACAGAAAATTTCAACCTCAAGCCAACTTCTCAATGTTTAAGTCCACTCAGGGTCAAGGTCAGGGTCAATATTCTCATTTTCACCACAACCTACACTAGTGTTCTTTGCCAAAACTGCTCAATCCTCTATTGTTAATGCTCAACCTCAATCGTCTGGTGTCTCTTCCAGTCCGAATTCCAGTCAAACTCTCGTTATTTCAAAGGAAACTCAAGAGAACATCGTTCTAATGGTTGGATTCATCAAGTGTTACAATGCTTTCCTTGTGGGAGATTCGGTTCAACCTATAGTGGCGGCTGAACTCGATCAAATTCATCGTAGAGGAAATGCATATATCTTGGCAAATCGCCATGGAAGTGTTTAGGGCCAAGAAATTTACTAAGAGAACTGGAAGAAACAATTGGAACATGCCAAATAATTAGAAGGTGGGTTTTAATAAGGACACCATTAGGTGTTACAATTGTCCGAGCCGGGTCATTTTGATCGTGGGTGAACTAATCCAGCCAAGGAAGGAAATATGGAAAGGGTGCTGGTTCCCATGGGTAACACTAGAGGAGAAGCTGGGGTAGCTCAGGTGATGGTGAAAGGGGTTTGGTTGCTCAACAGTTCTCATGGTCTGATCAGATGGCTGCTCTCAACATAAACAATCAAACTGCCAACTTTGCTCGTGTTGAGGAGTCTAAAGAAGAAAATACTGCTGAGGAACAAGTCAAGGAACTTCAATTTTCATTCATGGCATTCACTTCTCCAAGCTCTTTTGAGGTAAGTTCCCCTTTATGTTCTCAAGCATGTATTAATAAATTAGATCTTTACAAATCTCATAACAGTAACATGCTTAGAGAAATGGAAACGATAAAATCTTAAAATCACAAGCTTAAGAACACTGAAAAAGGCCTATTTGGATAAAATAGAGGCACAGAAAAGGGACTTTTCCAAACTAAAATCTGATTTTAGCTTGAAATGTTGTCACCACCTTCATGCCAAACAGAAAATTATTGAATTAAATGCTGAACTGGAAGCCTCCAAGTTAGAAGTAGTTAACTTAACTTAAAAAGGGCTGAATTTGGTTTTAAAAAATTTGATGGTTCCAGTAAGGTAGTTAATTCCTTGATTGAAAATCAGTTATGGTGGAAAGAAAATGAGGGTGAAGGTATAGGATATAGTCAGGTACCCCCACCATATAATGACAACTACTAAGGTCTTCCTCTTACTAAAGAGCAGGAAGAAAATGTTAAAGATATGAAGTATGGTAAACCAGCTAACAGTCAGTGGAAACTATTGTGTCAACTTCAAAAGTGAACGACTCTAATACGTTTACTTCGTGTGAAGAGAAAGTAATCGTTGAGGAATGGACTGGTGAGGATGATGACTCCATTGTTTCATTTAATAAAGACTTTAATTTTGATGTTTCTTTAAAACTACCTGTTTTGAATTCTGTTATTCCAACTGTTTGTGTGGGCTCTGTTTTTAAGAGCAAGGATTCTTGTGTGATTGATTCCGTTAAGACTTTGAATTCTGATAATGTGATTCCTAATAAGTTTAAAAAATCAAAAAATTCCAACACATACTTATCGCCTAAGTTTGTTGAAGAGTGATGCTCTAATGACAAACAAGTTGGTAAGTCAAATAATGAGAAAAATGGTAAGCATCAATTTAAGCAAATTGGTCCACACAACTAGTCCAGACAAGGAGTTTCCCAAAATAATTTATTTGTAAAACGTCAAACTTGTTTTAACTGTGGCACTCCCGATTATATTACCAGAAATTGTCCACATCATCCATATGTTCCGTACTATGGATTTTATCACAAGAATATGCCTTATATGCATCATAATACCTACAGGCAAAATTCAGGCATAATCAGGCTAATCCCTCTGACGGTGATTGGAACAGAAACAAATCTGGCAGGTTTAGTCCTCATCAGACCAAGCCTAACATATTTCATAAAGAGGGTAGAAAGGGTGCTTCGGTCTAAAAAAGAACACGAATTCTAAACCAACACAAGTGAAAAATACAAAATTGTCCTTTTCTAACCCTGAAAAACCGGAGATTAAGTCATCCATTCGTACACATAATGCCAAATCTTACAATGGTAGACATAAATGGATGCCTAAATCTCCGATAAAAGAGTCTTTAAACTCAATGTTAGATGATCAAAAGTCAATGTCATGGCAACCTGTGGCAATCTTAGATGAGTCAGGATCACCCAGTGTAACTATGGACTGGGTACCAAAGTCTAACTAATCTCGCACAACGTGCAGGAACAACTATGGAGGAATATCATCAGACCTTGGTATGTTGATAGTGGCTGTTCCATGAACATGACAAGAGACATTTCCCAACTACATGACATTCAAATTTTTAATGGTGGGTATGTGTCCTTTGCGGGAGGAGAAAAAGGGAAGATTACACAGAAGGGTACTATAAGTAACGGTGGTCTGAAATTCGAATATGTTAATTTTGTTCCAGAGTTGAAGCACAGTTTGTTGAGTGTGTCACAAATATGTGATAAAGGGTTTTCAACTCATTTTACTAAGAAAGAGTGTTTGATTTTGAAACTTGGTATCATCATACCAGAAGACTGGATTCTTGTTTGATCACAAAGAAAAGATAATGCTTATGTGATCGACATGAACAAAAATATACCTGATGAAATAACCTGCTTGTTTTGAAAAGTGTCATAACATAATGCCATGCTTTGGCATCGTCGTCTTGGTCATGCTAATATGAAAAACTTGAACCGTCTTGCTAAAATTTATTTGGTACGTGGTTTACCTATTAAAGATTTTGTTACTATTGAAAAATGTGTGGCCTGTGATTTGGGTAAACATCATCGAAAAACTCATAAGCCAAAATTGATTAATACCATCTCATCAGTTTTTCAATGGCTACATGTGGACCTTTTCTGTCCGGTTCATGTTCTGAGTCTTTCTCGCAGTTCTTATTGTCTCGTTATTACTGATGACTACTCACGTTTTTCTTCGGTGTTTTTCTTGTCAAATAAGAGTGAAACTGCATAACTGATCAAGAGGTTTGTGGTGCTTAAGGAAAATCAACTAAATCTGAAGCTAAAGGGAATTCGCTGTGACAATGGTACGGAAATCAAGAATGCTTCGCTGAATTATTTTTTCTCAGTAAGAGGGGGTACTTCGTCAGTACCGTTCAGCTCGGACACTGCAACAGAATGGTGTGGCTGAAAGGAGAAACATGACTCTTATCGAGGCAGCGAAGACCATGTTGTGTGATTCTAAATTATTATTATTCTTCTGGGCCGAAGCTATTAATACGGCATGCTATGTTTAGAATCGGGTGATAAACAACAATTCTCAAATGAAATCTCCATATGAGATTGTCTACGATCATAAGCCCACAGTTGCACACTTCAGAGCGTTTGGTTGCTCATGTACTCTACTGAATCTTGAGTCAACTCCAAAATTTAGGGCCAAAGCTGATGACTGTTATTTCGTTGGTTATGCTGGTCATACTGTAACAACTCAGACTTTTCAAAAACTATATCTTTATTAAAAACCTGACCCATTTTGATGTTCGGGTATTTTTTCCCACAATTATCAAGTTTAATTCAAATTATTATATTATTGTTTATTATTTATAATTATATCTTTCTTAAAATTTACAAATTTCACTCAAACTTAAACTAATGGCTCATATCGTACCCATCTTCAAACTCTATGGTTCATTTTGTAACTTGGGATTGTAACCCATTTCAATAAAACTGGGTAATCCAAGACCCGGACCTAAGTTCTTGCCCAAATTCAAACCCGGATTCGATTGTGGTTATCTTGGACCACAATTTACGTGATAATATTGGTAGTTGGATCATCTAACTTATTCTACCTTCCTTAACCGGCCTAAACAACCATTAATCAAGTTAACACAATCAATTTTGATTGTTTCTTCCGTAATGCATGGCTGACACCTCTATAATCTTGTTGGACACGAAATCATCAACGATATTGCAATTAACTATCCAGATACATTCTTTATATCATGGCCAACCTTAACCATATATTTAATTAAATTGTTTTGGTTTCTAATTACTCGTTTATACCCTCCACCACCGGCGGCCTTGAACCCTAATATTAATACGCATCTAATCGTTTATGATAATCCAATTAAACTCACTGATAGCACCATTATGCAAGCGCAAACGTTTCCCCTATAGTTGCTTGTACTGTAATCATATGTTTCTGCCCGTTTTCATCCGTTCTTGGGCCGTCTGCACGTCGACCTGTTATGCTATGATTAAACATCGTATAAGGTAATTAGATCATTTAATCAGCTCTTCTTTATTCACTAATCATTAACCCAAACGTTAATCAATCAATTATAAACTCGGTAAATCAATTGTAATTGTTAGGGTTTGTTTCAATTTGGGGGTTATTTGTTAGTTTTGTATATAGAAAAACGTTTTCAAATGCTCAACAGATATGGCGCTAGTCCAGTTGGCTAGTGCACAGTTGGTTAAGGTTTGGACCGCCCATTGGCGCGGGTTTGATCCTCACCAATGCCAGTTTTATTGTTTAAATAAATTATAACTAATATTAATATTAAATTAATGTTTATTGTATTGAAAACCGACATATAAACCGATTCTTTTTCCGAACTTTGGTTAAAATATGTATATTAGATTATTAAAAGGTGTTTACGTTTTTATAATAAAGATAGTAATAAGGTTTATATAATTAAAACGGGATTTATTTTAGAATTCACCTCGTTGATCTAATTTCGAGTACTTTATAAAAGATTATAATTTAATATAAATGTTATTTATTATTTGTTATTTATTATTTACGACATTATTATAAAAGAAATCGTTATTAATATATATATATACACACACACACATTAAATGTTATTTTTTTGCTTAAAGTAATTAATTAATACAAATCTCTTTATACAATTTATCAACGATTGTAAATGCTAATTACTCGAGTAATCCACTTATGACTATAATTTGATATATTTAAAATATGTTATTTTCTATAAATTCATGATAAATAAACGTGATATTAAAATAATAAAGTTAATTACAAATTAAACCAATAGATGCTTTCGTCAAGAACACCCGATCATCATCGAGTTCCCGATATTCTATTTAGTTTTAGACTTCTTATTCAATTCATATTTATTTACCCGCTATTATTGTTAATTAGGATTTCTTGTCGGTATCATTCCCGAATAGCTTCGTTTACCGCTTTCTTACCTAACTTGCTTGTCGCTAAGGTGAGTACCACATTCCCCTATTTTACTTGTTTTCCACGTTTTGGGGACATATGCGTAAATATACTTTCCCATATATATACTTATACATAAAACTGCAACTATTGTCTTATGTATTAACAACTTATACCTTACTTGCTTTGTATGCTTCCGCATTCAGAGAGGTCCAATATAATCTCAGTTTAGTATGATCACACGCCTGTCGTTATAGCCTTTGTTCTTCTCGACATCTCAGTTATACTTGCTCATTTTGTTAATTTGTTATTCTCATATGACTTATTGGAAATACTTATTTTTATACTATATTATATGTACAACTAAACTGGTGTGTTGCTCACTCAACATGTGTTGTTGACAAAACTTAATTTTATACGCATATGTAGGTTAGGGTGTGACACATACTGCCTATAGAGTCCACAATAAGTCAACCAAGCAAATTTTGGAATCGTATAATGTTCGTTGTTTGGAAGAAAACGAGACCGATGCCCATGTCGGTCCTGACTGGCTGTTCGATTACAATGAACTCTTGAAACCGTTCAACGTATTTCCTGTTGTCAACATAGAAATGTCAGATGATGCTACCACAGCGGTTGAGAAAGAAGATCCACATGTAGTAACTCACATATCTCCAATCCTAGATGATGATCTCACAGAGCCACCTGATGTTACTTTGATCATCTCCGTCAATTAGCCAGAAATGGTTCCAACAGTTGAGGGGGAGAGTGCTATTCGTCAAATTTTCGGGAGCACCTTGTTTCTTGATGTTATTCCAAATGAATATGTTGCCAGCACCTCATACTCACACAGTACGAAAGCTTCTGGATGGATGAATCCTCTCACGGAAATTGAAAATTTATCAAACCTACCTCCTACCCAAATTGTTCCCAGGCAACCGATTCCAACAAGAGCTCTATGAAATCATCCAATAGAAAATGTCATAGGTCCTCTCGAAATATGCGTGTCCACCAGAAGTCAGACTAGACACATAAACAATTACCTATTCTCTTGTTTTATCTCTCAGATTGAGCCAAAGTCGGTGGAAATGGCTCTTCAAGAACCAAGTTGGGTAGATGCTATGCATGAAGAGTTGAATCAGTTTGATAAATTGAAAGTATGGATATTGGTTGAACTACGGAAGGGAAAGAAAGCACTAGACACGAGATGGGTCTTCCGAAACAAGCAAGATGATACAGGGGTTATCGTTAGAAACAAGGCACGGTTGGTAGTCCATGGTTTTCGTCACGTTAAAGGATTAGATTACATTGAAGTTTATGCTCCCGTAGCTAGACTTGAGGCCATCAGGATTTTTCTAGCTTATGTGTCATACATGAGTTTCACAGTATATTAGATGGATGTTAAGACCGCGTTTTTGTATGGCGCAGTTAAAAAAGAGATTATGTGGATCAATCACCGGGTTTTGTGGACTCCAGGAATCCCAATCACGTCTACAGGTTAGATAAAGCGTTGTTTGGGCTTCATCAGGCTCCTCGGGCGTACACTGACTACTCATCTTCTATATCATAGCTATAAAAGAGGAACCATCGATCAAACTCAGTTTCTTAAAACGGTCGGGAAAGACTTGATTCTAGTTCAGATTTATATGGATGACATTATCGTTGGATCCACTAGCGCGGAGTTGTGCTCTGAATTTGAAGAAGTAATGAAAAGAGGTTTGAGATGAGCTCGTTGGGATAAATGATAACGTTTTTGGGGTTGCAAGTTCGTCAGATCTCGTCGGGAATCTTGCTGCATCAAGGAAAGTATGTTGAAGATATGCTTACAAAATTTGAATTTCAAGATTCCAAGAGTGCCACCACATATATGGCAGAAAGTCCTCTCTTGTCGTCTGATCCTGAAGGGAGTCCCGTAGATCAAGTATACCATCGATCGATGATCAGGTCTCTGATGTACCTCCCAGTCAGCCGTCCTGAAATCATGTTTGCTGTCTGCCAGTGTGCTTGTTTCAAAGCTAACCCTAAACTTTCTCATTTAATTGCTGTTGAACGTATTTTTAGATATCTGAAGGGACAACCGAAGTTAGGTCTTTGGTATCCCTAAAACACAGATTTTGATCTTTATGCTTTTGCTGATAGCAATTATGGTGGACATCACAATGACAGGAAATCCACATCTGCTGGCTGCCAGTTTTTGGGCGATCATCTCACCTCATGGTAGTGCAAGAAGCAACAAACAGTATCTACATGCAAAATATGGTTCCGTGTCTGCGTGTTGGATGCAAAATCAATTGCTGGATTACGGTTTGGAATTTCTTGACACTCCCGTAATTTGTGTTAATGATGCTGCCATTGCAATCGGTATAAATCCAGTTCAACTTTCAAAAACCAAGCACATTGATATCAAAATGCATTTTATTCACGACTGTTTCGACCGAAAATTGATTCATCTTGAACAAGTTCACACTATAATAATGTGGCGGACTTATTTACAAAACCGGTCGGAATAACCAGATTTAATGTGCTTGTGAGTTTTCTGAAAATGCTTAGTTTCGAGGATCGAGTCGTTTTGGGTATAAATTTGTATATATTTTCTAAATTTGTACATATTTAGGGGGAGAAAAATCAAAAAGTAAAAAATAGTGTGTGTGCGTATTTTATTATTTTATAAAAAAATCAAAAAGTCAAAAATAGTGTGTGTGCGTTTTTATTCACTCTCGCTTAAATTATGTCGACTGCTCAAGTTTGAATGATATATACTTGTATATGTTTGGTCCTGTCATCTACTCGTAGATTCACAGGATAGCCATTTACCCAAAGACTGAAGGCATCCGGGGCGATTGTGATGTGTCTTGTTTTGAATTCTTTCACTTAAAATTGTGTCGGTAACTCTAAGTTGGAGGGACAAGTATTCTCATATGTGTTTAGTCCTGTTAACCACTTGTGGACATACGGGATAGCCATTTACCTGAAAACTAAGAGTGACTGGGGTGACTGAGTTCTAAAGTGTCTTCTGGGAAATGATATGATTATTTAGTTGACAGCTCTCTGAAGCTTCAAAACAATTTTTTTAAATGAAAATTGATCCAACCTTTTGAAAAAGATAGATAAATTGTTTTTGTGTGCCTAACGGGTGAAGTTATTAAGCTTAAAAGACTCTAGAATAGTCATTGATTTGTATGGTAGCTTTACATGATGCGCTAAAATAGAAGTGATATAAACTAAATATGCTAAACTTACTGTGGAGAGTCATTTTGAAGAAATGCGCATGTCTCCATATACATCTCTCTGAATGATAGGCAGAAAAGCAACTACCCAGTCATACACGAGCCCATTAGTGTTTTGATCACCAAATATATACATATATATATACACACATATATATAGTGCTATCTTACTATAGTGATCCAGATTCGGGACTTATAGGTGCTTATTATTTATATATAAAAACATATGTATAGAATTTGTGCTGTTATTTTTCCAAAAAGCTTAAAGGGTCAAACTAGAACTACACGGGTGAGATTTTCAAATCTGTTTTGAACACCCTGAATGAAAGAAATTTAAGTCCAATGTTCGACCTTAAAACTTAATAGTTTTATTGCTTTTTATAAATTTTTGATCAAGCACTATGAGGTTGAAGTCAAATTGGGGTGATATGGGAAAAGCCAAATAAGCTTTGAGAAGAGATAGGAGGCATCACAGGTCCATAAGTGATGTCCATATAAGATATATGCCTATTTTAACCTAATCCATATCACTGACGCAATTAAATTATGCTAAGTCATATATACCTGCCATCGACCTGTTTCTTCATGCCATAATAACGCTGAACATGAATCCTTGTGACAACACCTTAAATAATATGATTCTATGTTCGGATTACAAAACTGAAATTTGATCACAAATTAGATAAATATCAAGAAGACTTGTGTTTCGTGTTGTTGCGGTTTATTTTTGTGTTTAGTATTATTTTCCTCAAATTTTTGTTTTCATCTCGAAAATACTCTCCTCGAAAAATGCATTCAATTTGGGCTTTCTTTGATATGGGTAAACCACTTTGAGCCTTGGGTTTGCAACTGGTCATCTTATAACTTGGTTTTGGGCCAAAGTTTATAATCTAGGCTCGTCTGGCTGGTTATTATGGGTTCTCGGCAATTGTTTGGGAACATAATAGGGTTTCGGTGTGGGAATAGGGTTTCAGTGTGGGCTTCGTCTAGTTGGGTCTCTCTTGGCCCATGATGTTTGAAATATAAATGGATTTTCTAAATTAATTATTGTTATCACTTTCAAAAATTAAATCTGTCCCTCTAAAGAACACCCATCTGGCCGAACATTCTAATACTTGGTATCCTAATCAAGACTGATCGTACTTTAAGTTTCTTTGTGTTTGAGTACATGTAAGAGATCTATTTAGGATGTAGCATGATGTCACTGTGATGATCATTGTAGGATTGTTTGAGATGAGATGTCAATTGATTCAGATAATGAATTCGAATTGAGTTGGTTGTTTGATTTGATTGAGACCACTGTGGTGGTCTTAAGATCTTATTGCAGGTTCCATAGTGGATTGGAGTATATGGTTATTTGGAGGGGATAACACGGAGTTCTAGGCTGAATTCAAAGAGTTTTTGTCTCAATGGCAGTTTGACCAATAACCCATGGTCAAAGCAAGGGTTCTCGGTTGACTTATGTTGACCGAGATCTCTTGTCCCTGACTGAAAACTCTTGTTTTAAGTGGGACTGGACAGAGAACATATTCCTTGACCGAAAACTCTACCACTTGACAAAAATCTCCTCAGTGGACAAAAAACACATTCCTGGAATGAAGTCTATTATAATATTGTTATTGTTTTTCATTTATGGTCCACTTATTAGGATTTTGTCAAAATTGGTCCTCCATGTCTTATAAATTAATAATTGTGCCCCTTGAACTTGTGTTTGTCATTCAAATTGTGTAAACCCTTGCTAACTTGACTCGTTTGTTGCAGTAATGGCTTATCAGGCTCCACTTAAGTTTGTTGACACTCACAATGTTGCTAGATACTTGTTTGATCCTCCTCCAGCTCACAAGGAGTTTAAGTCCATGATCGTTGGCCTCAACACTTGCAGAATTTCTCACGCTTTACGAGAAAATCCTGTCATTTGCAAGAAAATGATCACGAACTTCTGGAACAATGCTTCGATCATCTAGCGAGGAGCAGGTGGAGTTGTTACTATAGACTCCAAGGTGCAAAAGAAGTCGGTCGTCATCACTGAGGCCATCATACACGAGGTTCTTTTATTTGGGGATTAACTTGATTACCCAACGGAATACACGAATGCTGTTGTTTCTGAGGTTTTAACAAGAATGGGGTACGTGGGATCTTATCCTCCTGCAATCAAGAAACTTTTTCACCCTTACTGGAGATTTTTGATACACACATTCTTTACATGTGTGTCATGACGTAAAGGGGGTTCCGATGAGATTAGCTACATCCAGATGTCGGCTGTGGTTGATCTGATCATGGATTGGAATTACAACTATTCCAAGTTCGTTTTTGATGAGATGATGAGCAATCTGAAGGGAAAGAAGAAAGATATGTTTCTTATGTATCCACGTTTTCCACAGATGATATTTGACTCACATTACACTGATCTCGTTAGATCGGTTGAGAGACTGGATATGAAGTCGATGGGACCCAACACTTTTGGGTTAACGAATCAGTGAAGGAAAGGGTCAAACGTTGTCTATAAGGGCCTTCATCAGCTAGTGAAATTTGGCCGCTTTGCTGAAACAGAGACTGTACAGGTTATTGCTCAAGTTGCTGAGGAGCGTGTGGCGCCAGTTCAAAGGCGTGCTGCCACACTTGAGATCAGTTATGAGGATGAAGACGAAGAGACTCATGCACACCATGTAGAGTCTGAACACCATGACACGGAGACTGCTCCATCGGCTGAACAGTTGCAAGACTTTGAGAATTTCAAAAATTGCTTCAGTTAACTGCTTTGAAGCCTCCTCAAACAGTTGCTAAAAATTAAGATGAAGATGCACAAGAAGTATCAGATGCTAATTTTATTCCATGCAAAAGGAGAAAGAAAGATCCAAGACCAGGCGTTCTGATTACCGAAACAACAACACTAACAACAACACCAACAGCGACACCATCAACAACAAGCCAACCACCACAACCACATCAATGTGAGTCGAATGTTCCTGAGACTCATGTTGACCCTAGTCCATCCACTGCTAAGCCTCGATCTCAAGAATAGGTTTTCGATGATATTGCCATGAGTTTAACTTTGAGGCCGATGTTCCACATACTGATACACCATCTAGATCATTTAACCTAACCAATCAGGTCAGTCAAGCTCTAGTGCCTCCGAGAAGCTTGCTCGTATTTTTGCCATGAAAGAAACTTGTTTGCAAAATAAAGGAAAGGTGTTGTACTGGAAGCTGAACCGGTAGACGAACAAGCTTTGCAACGTCGAGTCTTTGAGCTTGAACAAGACTTAGTTGTTAAAGATGTATGCATCCAAGAACATGAAGCTAGTAACACTAATAAAGATTCCAAGATTAAAGAGCCTCAGTCTGGTATGGGAGAGTTAACTGCTATGTATCTATACCTCCAACAAAAACTTGTTTAGAAGTTTGGAGATGAATTCAAGAGCGGTGCTGACGTAACTTCAAAGACACCTGACGTTGATCAAGGTGGCAGTTCCAGTGGTCGTCCTACTCAAAATATAAATGAATTTGAGACACTGGCAAATACATGTCTACGACTCCAATGACAGATGAGAAATCAGACAGACTTCAGAAGAAGATTATGATCACCCGGATAAGTTCATTGTCACATTTCAAAAGGGTTTTTCTGATAGGTCCGGTGATCGCTCTGGGGTCATGTCTTGGGGATTTGGCGCTAAAAAGAATATGTTGTGGGTTAAACGATGGTCTGGGAACACCGAGTGATATAAAAGGATGAAAGATTTTGGATCTTGGACAAAGGTGGATCTCAGTAACCTGATTAATGCTCCATTCTACAATCCAACCAATGACAAGATAGCTATTAACCTCTAGTTTTTCCTGAGAAATCAGGTTGATCGAGGCTTTTAACGAACGATGACTGCTGAATCATTTCTGAATAAAGCTAAAGGCATCAGGGATCCAAAGATAGGAAAAACCATGGTAAATGTGATGTGGACTGCAACGAAAAAGGCTACTCATATACCTATGCCAAGTGCAAGACCTGATGGGACTTTGGAAGGTATTAGATTTTGGATGTTCGATAGTGAGATTGCTACAGCGGTCATACGTTTAAAGAAGGGAAAGGGACAGTACCGGTTTGTTGATCCAAGAGACCTGCTCAAGTTGATGGAACGAGATATCAAGACAGTTAGCACCTTCCAAATCATCGCTGGTCCAATTTTTGAAGACGCAACAAAGGAACATACGAGAATGGATGCCTCTATCATTAGAACAGGTTTTTGGGCTGGCGGTCTAAAGGATGCGGACGTGTATATCATGGAGCACGATTAAAGAAAGAAGCTACAAACCAAGGGGGAGATTTTTTGGCCTATACTATGGTGGTTTGCACTTAGTTAGTTTTGGTTTTTGGGTTTTATATGTAAACCGAGATCCTTTATGGATCTCGGTGGGCTTTGGGCTTCTTGTTGGGCTTAGGTGTTGGCTATCCTATATATAGAACATATTGTATAGGGTTTAGGGGTGTTCATTCTCATCATTGGCCGTTTAGTTTGTTTGGTGAACGAGTATTGTAAGCAAAGTGCTTAAGCAGTCGACGTTAATCATAACCTGTGTTTTGAAGCTTTTCATCGTGTGTTTTACGTGTTCTTGCATCTTGTGTTAGATTTCTGCTCTAACATCAAGATAGTTGATATCATATTGAAAGATCCTTCTACATGACTTACAATTGGTCATTTGATCTAACGAATGATAAATTTATAATTCATGCTCCAAGTTTTTCTTTGATGATATGCCTATGAACCTCCACATGCTTTGTGTGATCATGTTGAACTGGATTTACTAAAATTTGTAATGCCGCTTTGTTGTCACATGTTCTAGGCTCGGTTGTGATATCACATATTCAAGGATTGTGTTTTATTGATTATCTTGGTGGCCGCAGTGATTGTGTTTCCAGTGATCTACTCATCGGATAAGGAAAGATGATATTTTGGGGTGAAGATTGATTTAATTTCGATTCAAATTCAAATCCCTTTTGATTTCAGGATTTAGTTTGTTAGCAAACTTATCTGGTCAAAGTTTCATTGGGAGTTCTCAGGCAATTTAGATCGTTTTCGGCCATCACTTGGTCGTTCTCGGGATTATTTAAGGGTATTCGGCCTTATTTCTGGGTTCTCGATGGATATTTGCTTGTTCTCGGTCAATTCCAAGTGTTTTCATTTAACTTGAAGTGTTCTCTGTCAACTTGAAGTGTTCTCTGTTGACTTTTTGAGTTCTCGGTCAACTTCAATCGATCTCGGTTGCTTTTCTGTGTTATGGGTTGATTTTTGAGTTTGCAGTTAAATTTTATTGTTCTCGGCGGAGACTGTGTACCTAGCCTGGTCAGTTGGGCCTTAGGATAACTGAATTTATTATTGGACTTTTATGTTGGACCAATACATTATTTTTTTACTTAAAATGGACCAAGTAACCAATAATTCATCAAATGTTGCTCTGCTTCAAGAATTGAACTCCATCCTGGGAACTGCTACTCGTGTACCCCGTTTATTATCTCATGAAGGGTTTGCATGGTGAAAGTTTAGGTTTGAAAAATATGTGAGGATGAAAGATGTCAAGATTTGGAGGAGCATTGTTCAGGGTCCTCAAGCTATCACCTATCAACGAAAAAATTCTGAAGAAGTGGCTGTGAAGCCTGTTGAATTGTATGACGATGCAGACTTTGAAAATATTGAAGAGGAAGAAAAGGCTCTTGCTACTTTAACTATGACACTTTCACCCAAAATTGCCTTAGGATATAGAGAATTATAGTCTACAAAGGCAAGATCACTTACGAAAAAAGTTCAAAAACAAAATTACACTTTCGCTAAAATTATGCCGGTTACGTAAGTTTGAGGGCATATACTTGTATATGTTTGGTCTTGTGATCTACTTGTAGACATATGGGATAGCCATTCACCTGAAAACCGAAAGTGACTAGGGTGATTGTGGTGTGTTTTGTTTAAATTCTTTCGCTTAAAATGATATCGGTTACTCAAAGTTCGAGGGACATGCATTTATAGATATTTTTGGTCATGTTATCTACGTGTAGACATGTGGGATTGCTATTTACCTGAAAACTTATAGTGACTGGGGCGACTGAGTTTAAAATTGTCTTATGTAACACATTGTGGGAAGTGATATGATTATTCAGTTAAGAGCTTTTTAGAAGCTTAAAATATTTTTCAAATAAAAATTGATCCAACCTTTGGAAAATGATAGTAAAATTGATTATGTGTGCCTAACGTGTGAAGTTACTAGGCTTTTGAACAATCATTGATTAGTAAGGTAGCTTTCCATGATGCATAAAAGTTGAAGTGATATAAACTAAATCTGTTAAACTTACTGTGGAGCGTCATTTTGAAGATATGTGCATGTCTCTAGATATATCTCTCCGAATGATAGGCATAAAAGTTATTACCTAGTCATACATGAGCCGTTAGTGTCTTGATCACCAAAAATAGTTTGCTTTTTAAGTTATATAAAAAAGGTTACATATAATATTGTGTTATTAGAGTTCGTTTTTCAAAAGTTTAAAGGGTCAAACTAGAACTACAATTGTGGGGCATTCAAATAAGTCCTAACCACTCTGAATGTAAGGCATGTAAGTCCGGATGGCTTGTAAGTCCAACGTTCAACCTTAAAGCTTAAAATTTTTGTTTATATAAAGAAAATCTTTTGATTAAGCCCAAAGGGGTTAGAGACAAATTGGGTTAATCTTGGGAAAAGCCAAATAAGCTTTGAGAAGAGATAGGAGGCATCACAGGTCTATGAGTGATGTCTATTTAAGCTTTATGCCTAATTGAACCTTTATCATATCACTGATGCAATGAAATCATGCTAAGTATATTTATACATGCTATCAACCTGTCTCTCTATGCCATAATAATGCTGAAAATGAATCAACGTGAAAGCATATTAATCAATATGATTCCATGTTTGGATCTTTTCATAAAAGTGTGCTCGCTTATCAAAAATGAATTCTGATCCAAAAAAATTGCTAAATTACAAGAATATCGGGCGGTTAATTTGTTGTATCTTTATTTTATTTTTACTTTTGTTTTATGTTTATGTTAAATTTTTATTATTTCTATTTTTTTACCTCATGCTTAGTCTTGTTGAACGAATGCTATAAGAGATCTTTTTTAAAAAAAAAAACATGGATCAAGCTTATTTTTAAGTTTGTTAAATCTGTTCTCGGCCCTATCAGATTGGCCCATAAAGTTTTTGTAATGAAAATGGTTTTGGTACTGATGGTCTGGCCCAAGTATACTCATGTTCTCGGCCGATCAGGTTTTCGACCCAAACATGTTGTTTTGAAGTTTTAAAGGCATCTATATGCTTTATTGGTGTTATCATCTTAAATCTGAATTCCTCAAATCCTCCTAATCCCGAAATCTTTAAGTTTTTGATCATACATCCTTGCTTCTATCAAAGTTTTACTTAATCATCCGAGACGTGGGATATTAAAGGTATATGAAACCTTTGTGAAGGTTCTCGGGTCACTGTTAAACCTTCCTTGACGTAATAAATGTTTTGGGCTAACTAACTGATAGATATGTGATAATTGATTATAATGAATTTTTGTGATGATTGAATGTTGGGTATTTGATTTATTGTGAGTTCTCTTGAAGTTGCAGGTTTCACCAACAATGGTGTTTTTGGTGTTTTAGGGAAGAAGACACGATATTCAAGGCACAATCCAAGGGTTTACGGCCCGAGATCTTGGGATCTTGGGTTCTCGAGGATGGTTGACCGAAAACCCTTGGTAAAACAGAGAACCCTGAAACCATCCAAAATCACAAAAATTCTCGGTCAAAGTTTGACCGAGAACCTTTTCTATTGGCCGAAAACTCAAGTTCTCTGCTATAATGGGTCCCTCATGAAAATTTTGGACTGAATTCTTCACTATTGGACTGAAAATCCATCGAAAACCCATCTATTAGACAGAAAAATCAGTTTCTAAACCGAAAACTGCCTTTAATTTCTTAAAATTGACATTGCTTTACAAATAAGGAATCACAGGATCTAAATTTGTATTATTGGTCCCTTTTCTTTAATCAAGATGCCAATTATTCATATATTCTAAATAATGAGTGATTATACAATTAAATGAATATATTAATAACTTGACTCGTTTGTTGCAGTCATGGCTGATCAGGCACCTTTGAAATTTGTTGACACTCACAACATTCTGGATGTTTATATGATCCACCTCTTGTCCACAAAGAGTTCAAATTAATGATCGTGGGGCTTAACACGTGCAGGGTTTCTCATGCTTTATGAGAAAATCCTGTCATTTGCAAGAAGTTGGTGACCGATTTTTGGAATCATGCTTCCATAACTAGAGAGGTGCCGGGGAGCTGTGCTGATTGAATCCAAGATCCAGAATAAGCCTATTATTATTTCAGAGGCTATTATTCATGAGGTTTTGATGTTCGGTGATCAATCCAATTATCCAACGGAATACTCTAGTGATGACGTTGCTGAAATAGCCCTGAAGATGGGATATTAAGGATCTTACCCTAAAGCAATTAAGAAGCTATTCGATCCGTATTGGAGGTTGTTGATTAACACATTCTTCACGTGTGTCTTAGGACAAAGGGGGGGTTCTGATGAGATCAGCCACATTCAGATGTCGGCTGTGGTTACTTTGATCGTGGACTGGAACTACAATTATTCCAAGTTTGTGTTCGATGAAATGATAAGAAACCTCAAAGGCGAAAAGAAAGAGATTTTCCTGATGTACCCGATGTTTTTACAGATGATATTTGACTCTTCCTATCCTGACCTCGTCAAATTTGTAGAGACGCTCGATCTGAAAGCTATGGGTCCCAACACGTTTGGGTTGATGAAGTAGTCACAAAAGGGGGCTATGGTGGTATACAAAGGACTTCACAAGTTGGTCAAATTTGGAAGATTTGCTGAAACTAAGGCTATCACTGCTAGTGGTAGTGCCTCAATTGCTGATGAACATGTGACACCATCTCCAAGGTTCACAGCTGCTTATTAAACGATTTCTGACGATGATGAGACAGATAGTTCTCCATCACAACACATGGAGACTGAGCACCAGGAAGAACAATCAGTACCTACTGCTGATCAATTGAAAGAGTTTAAGGCATTAAAAGATCAGCTTCAGTCGACTCCATTGAAATCTCCTCAATAAGTCATTGCGACACAAGATGATGATATTCAAGAAGAACCTGCCACCGATCTTATTCCAAGAAAAAAAGGCGAAAGAAAGATCTGAGACCGGGTGTGCTGGTTACTGAAACTACACAAACAAGCCATACAAAAGATTCTGAGCATGAAACAATTGAAGCTCAAGTTGATTAAGGTCCTTCCACTGCTGATCAACGAACTCAAGAACAGATCTTTGATGACATTACTCAGGAATTCGAGTTTGAAGCGCACATTCAGTCCACAGATGAACCATCGGGTTCGTGTGACCCATTTGGATAACGAATTTCAAGTATTGCTGACAAGATTGCACACATCCAGGCGATGCAAGACAGATTTTTGCAAGATAAAGGCAAAGGGATCACTCTTGAGGCTGAACCTGTTGATGTACAGTCCCTACAACGATGAGTCTTTGAGCTTGAATAAGACTCAGTATTGAAGGATGTATGGATCCAAGATCTTGAAACAAGTAACTCCGATAAAGATTCAAAGATCAAAGAACTTCAATCAAACATGGGTGGCCTCACTGCAATGTTCTTAGATCTCCAACAAAAGCTTATTCCTAAATTTGGAGACGAGTTTAAAAGTGGTGATGATCATGGTGAGATATCAACCAGTGACAATCCAGGCAGTGGTTCCAGTGTGCTTCCGACTTCTAATATTAATGCCTCTAAGCCACTGGAACAATATCTTGCTGCTTCTCCAAAGACAGCCGAGCAAAGTGAGAGAACATAAAAGAAGATTCTGATAATGAAGAACTCAAACCAGAATGTGGAGTCTTCTGATCACTCTGAAAAATTCACTGTTGAGTTTAAAAAGGTATTTTCCAACAAGTATGGTGATCGATCAGGTGTCGTAAATGGGGATCTGATATTGACAAAGCTATGTTGTGGGTGAAAAGGAGGTCTGGTAATACTGAATACTAAAGGAAGATGAAAGACTTTGGGTCATGGACAAGGGTTGACCTAAGTGACTTGATCAACGCTCCTTTTCACAACCCCAACAATGATATGAAGGCCACTGACTTCTGGAAGTTTTTAAGGAATCAAGTCGATCGAGGATTCTCGAATATGACTACTGCTGAATTATTTTTAAAGAAAGCCAAAGGAGTACAAGATCCAAAGACTCGGAAAACTATGGTTAGTGTGATGTGGCCGGCAACTAAAAAGGCAACACACATTCCTCTCTCTGCTAGAACTCCTGATGGTGCCTTGGATGAGATGACATTATATGATGGTGAGATAATAACGGTCATCATTCGTCAAAGAAAGAGGCAGTTTTGATTTGTTGATCCACGTGATTTGCTGAAATACGGTGAAAAAGATATCAAAACTCTCAACAATTTTCAAATCATGGCTGAACCTCTGTACGAGCTAGCTGCTAAGGAATATACAAGAATGGTTGGATCGATTATACGTACAGGTTTATGGGTGGTGCATAAAAAGAAGCGGATGCAAATACACTAGATCATGATTGATGTTGAAGATACAAACCAAGGGGGAAATTGTTGGGTTATTATTAATATGGTTTATATTTTGTTTTGGGCTTACATTGTAAATCGATATCACGTGGATCTCGGTGGGATTTTGGTTAGTGTTGGGCTTTGGCTTATTCTCTATATGAACCATGTAACTAGGTTTACTTGGGGTTAGATGTAATAGAGCGAGAGATGAGAGAAGTGTTTTTTTGTAACATTTGTGCTTAAGCACTAGACGTAATATACGTGTGTTTTGAAGAAACTTCTTTGTGTTTGTATTGTGTTTTATCTTTGTTTCTTTGAATCTACTCGTGTTAGATTCCTCCTAATAATGAGTTTAGGTGATATCACATTGAAAGATCCGTTCACATGACTTACACAACATATATAATTAAACAAGTCATAAGTTACCTCATTTTTAAGGAAGAGTGTATGATTGGAGTTGCTCTGTTGAAATCCATATCCTTTCATTTCTATATTAAATCTGCCAAACCAAGCTCAAGGAGATTGTTTAAGCCAATAGCGAGATTTTTTTGACCGGCATACTTCTTTTGCTTTAGAATCTTTGTGAATCTGGGTGGGGCTTCCATATATACTTCCTCTTTTAACTCTTTATGCAGAATGGCATTCTTTACATCAAACTTATCAAGAGGCCATCCTTCATTTGCAGCAATAGAAAGAAGTACCCTAATTGTGTTGATTTTGGCTACCGGAGAGAATGTCTCCAAGTAGTGAATCCCATATGTTTGGGTATTGCCTTTAGCCACTAGCCGTGCTTAATATCATTCAATAGTTCCATCTTGTTTGTTTTTGATCTGAAGACCCATCGGTATCCCACTAGTTTATTTCCTAGCGGAAAATTTCACTTTTCCCATGTATCATTTTTTCATTAGGGCCTTCATTTATGTTTCCATTGCCTTCTTCCAATTCTTTGATTCTATGGCTTGTTCCATAGAGTTTGGAATTTTATCACCATATAGTGAAGAATTAAAGGCTTTAGATTTTTCGGATGATTAGGATAGTTTTTCTGGAGAGTATCGTTTTATGGGACTTCTCTGTTGGCTCTTTGTGGCAATTGCTTCTCCTTGTATTGTTTCTTCTTGAATTTGTTCATTGTGTATTGTTTTTCTTTAGCTATCTCATGGTTATTAATATTTTGATTTGTAAGAGATTCAATATATTGTATATATCTTCATGTGTTTGAGAATTAATTACCTCAGACATCAGGAGTATTTTGGTTACATGGAACACTGATTGTTGGGCCATTAGGTTGTTGTAAAGCTCGTGACTCATCTTGGGTACCGTGGTTGACTTCTTCTTCAGATGATGAGACCCACATTGGAACCCATTGTAAACCACTCATTGAGTCTTACTTTGTTTCTCACTGGCCATTGTTGTGGGAGGTATAGAAAAATGTATCATCAAGGTCGTTTACATGTGAAATCGTTTTGGGCTATAGCATCGATATCCTTTCTGGTCGACACCATAGCCTAAAAAGACGCATTTTTTGCACATGGGACAAGTTTGGTCCGGTGGATTCTGGGTATGTGGACATAACTGAGCACGTCATATTCGTGGTTGTAATGTAGGTGTGGGTGGGAGTTTAGTAAATTCGGAAAGGCTATGGAGAGGCGTTTTTAGGTCAAGAGCTTTGGTTGGTAGCCGATTTTAAGGTATGTGGCAGTAGTAAAGGCTTCGGGCCAAAATGATGTCCGAACTTGAGATTCAATTAGAAAAGATCGAGTAATTACTAACAGTATGAGGTTTTTTTGTTCGACAATACCGTTTTGTTTAGATGTGTATGGACATGACGTTTGGTGATTTAGCTCTTTCGTTTGACAAAATTGTTTCGTTGAATCATTTATTAACTCCCCCCATTATTGGAACGAAGAGTTTGGATGTTGGTTTTAAATTGTGTTGACGAACGAGGAGGACTGCCTATAAAAAGGCCTTCCCTATTGAATGTGCATAGAAATTTGTGCCTATTAATTCTTAAAGTAAGTTATGTTGCCGGATTCTCTCTAGAATCGAGCTTAACCGTATGTAAGTTATGAACAATAACGTAATTAATGAAGTATTGTTAACGGAGTTTTCTCGTGTACGTATCATGTTATGAGATTAGGTCTTGAAAGACTAATAAACGGTTTCGTCAATTAGTATCAAATCTGGAATTGCTCTTGATACGTACCAATTTCGTTGTGATTTTGACTTGAATCATGTTCTTCGGGTTTTGGTACTGGTTGATCTGATTTGGTGTTGGTTGATCAGATTTGGTGTTAATAAATGGATGAAAGATGGAATTGATGTTGAATTCATGTTCATGATGCATATCCGAGGCTTCGTAATGTATTTTGGTGGATTAAGTTGCTGATTTGTAGATAAATTTTTCAATCCGCCGTTGATATTCATTTTATTATTTGATCGATTTGAAAAAGAATTATTGGATAATTTATGAACTTGATTTTTGATTCATATTCATGGATGAAACCCGATTGTTCGTGTGATATTTACTGGTTTAAGTTATGCTTTGATGATATCCACCATTGATGGAGCTTGATTTGCAGTTTCTGGCCATGAAAACTGTTTTTCTGGAGATGTAACTTAATTTTCTAGCGATTCACGCTTTTCCAGAATCTACAATAATTGTCGTCAACAATTCATTCGTTACTCTCTCCTTCTTCATGAAGTCATGGTCATTTGTTATTTTTTTATGACATATGTTGTCATGAAGTCATGATCATTAGCTATTTTGTTTTCATACATTCGTTAGTTTCATAACGAATTGTTGGTGCATTTGTGACCGTCTCTATGCAATTGCGACTAGCTGGGGAGAAATTGTGGAGGGACCCAACTTTTCCATAGGTGAAGTTAGGACAACTTAACCTATTGGTGAAGTCAGAAAAACTTTGCCATAGGTGAAGTTAGAACACCTTGAGTCCCAAGCCCAAGCCCGCAAAGATGCTTATCTATATATATGCGTGTCATGTTTAGGGTTTAGGTATTGAACAAAAACAGAAAGAGTGAGGTAGAGCAATTAAGTTGTCTAGAGAAAAACAGATAGGGCGAGTCTCGTGGGCAGACCCGAGGTAGAGCTCACCTAGGGTCGGCCATAATATGTTTTCTCTTTCGATATGTAATGTGTTCAAACTAATATATATAAAGCGATCTTTAGACCTATTTATCCCATTCATGTGCATGTTTATGTTTAATAGTGTTCTTCGTCTCCAACACCATAAACGAGTCTAGGAGGATTCCGCACTCCTAGACTTCGTGCAGATCTCGTATCGATCACCATCGCACCGGGGACCTACACGAATGAGCACATATGTGTAGCGAATGTGATACTGCTTTAACATATGAGCGTATGTATAACAAATGATATCCATTCGTTCAACTGTAACGAAAGAGTGCACAAGGTTAACACATATGGATAACAAATGAACACCTCATTCGTTCATAGTTAACGTATGTAAAAAAAAAGTATTTTTGAAAACATTTGTTGATCAAAATTTTTCTATGATTTTTCTAATATGTGGGCCCCTCTTTTTGAAAATTTTGGTGATATATATTATGGCTGACTTTTCAAGCGTATCTACTTGCCGAGGGGAGAACACGAGTAATTTAAAGATGAGTTTGTTTGAGATTTTTGACTTGAGTTCAAGACCTTGCAGAGTTTTCCAAGAAAAGGGGAAGTTTAAAACTTCAATGGAGTTTATTTGGCTTGTATCTTCCTACCTTTGCCGAGGTCTCTTAAAGAATTACTGTAATGCGGGTAGTAATTCATGATTACAAAGCTACGTTTGACTGAGTTCAAGACTGCAATTGTTATTTGATTTGTTCAAGATTGAAACCTTATTATGTAGGATACGAGTGTCTGTCAATTTACCTCTTTCTGAAGGACTTCGATGATACGTGTATTGGGCGGATTACTTCTGTAGAAGGAGACAATTCTTGAATGGGTTGATCTTGTTAAAGAATGTAATATGATTCTTGTCTTTTGATTGAAGAGTCAGATCATTCAAGATTGACTAATGGAGGTTGGAACTCTATATCATATGCCCAAAATAATACTGCGTCCAAGTGAATGGGATGTAGAAGAGCTTCAAAGAATGTTATTTTGGGATAGACGTTATCGAGAGAGGGAGGACCGAAGTGGAAGATTTCGAGTGACCAGGTTTTTCATGAAGATGTGTGACGAGGTCAAATGTAAATATATGTTTGCTTTACTGGTATTGATGAATAGCTGATGACTTGCTGCTAATTGTTGAAAGATCGACCCATATCATATGCCAGTTGGATGATCGGGATGATCACATGGAGTTTCATACTTTGAGAGGGGAGATATGATACAAGAAGCTACGAGTTATTGGTTCGCATACAAGACTAAAGATTTGTCTATCTGCACAAGCCCGAGAATCATCAGTCAAGAACGAGTTTGTTGGCTCATATTTATTATGACTAATGATATACAGTAAGTATTTGAAGTTAAAGTAGTCAACAAGTACGAAAAAGGTGGAGTCTGTTAGTGCATGATTTGTTATCCATTGCTTATCGAATAGGCAACAGATTGTATAGCGAATGGGTAAATTCGTTAGACTAGCTATTCATTAGTTAAACTCAGAGCCCATTCATTATGGGTTTAGCAAATGAATGCTCATCTGTTAATGTAATGCCCACTCGCTAAGGATGTTTAGCGAATGGGAGGTCATTCGCTATTGGAAGCCTCCTTCATTAGTGATGTTAACGAATGAGGAGATTTCCTATAAATAGGCCTCCCATTCACTAAAAATCCTTAGCGAATGGCCATTACATTTATCAAATGAGCATTCATTCGCTAAACCCTTAGCGAATGAGCTCTGACTTTAACTAATGAATAGCTAGTCTAACGAATGGACCCCATTCTCTATACAATCCATAGAGAATTGTCCTTGGGTTCCATTCGTTGGATTTTGATGTGGTTAATTTAGGTTTAGTACTTGAAACTATGCCAGATTATTCAAAATTCATGGTATCAGTAGCGCCACAATCGAATGTCAATGATTTATCTAGTTTTTCAAAACTATTGGCCATGTTAACTTGCCTAATGGATTTTGAATTTTTATTTCTTAGGTGTTTTGTAATTATATTGACCAAGGTTATAGTTTTTAGGGGTTGTTATAAAATCTTCTTCAAAACTTTGGTTAACAGTGTTTTTTTCACATTGTTTGGAGGAGTCATATAACAATTCTAAATACGGAGGATTAAAGAAGTTAGGGTGTAATAAAAAGGGGTTTGAGAATAGTGTCTCAAACCCGTTCCCTCTTGTTGTGGTTAAAAATCACCGAAACAATGATTGAACAATTTCGTTAAGTTTGGTGTGTGTTTCTCAACAATAAGCTAAGTGAATGCAGTAAAAGTAAAGGTGAACATAGTGATATAGCGAGGAAAACCTAGAATCCTAGTGAGGATCTTCTGATAAAAACCTCGGGCGGAGAAAACTAAAAAGTGGTTACAAATTGAGACTGGTTGAAAATGAAAGCTTAGTACAAGTATAAGTGTTGTAAGGGGAGGAAACATTGTGTCTCTAAAAGTTCTCAACAACCACATTTATAGAAATTAAAAATAACTAAAAGTCCTATCATTCCGGGAACCCTAGCCGCCATGATCATTTGATGATTTACTCTTCACCCCAGGTGTATTTCAGCTATTTCTCCGATCTTTTATATAGAATGTGTCAGCTAGCCATCGTAGACCATTATATCTTTGAGTAGCCTGCACGCATAACATAAATAAAACAAGTATATTCGGTTAGTTTAGGATCCTGGAACTAGCTGGGAATCGAAACTATCAAGAAAATCGTCAGGATCACGTTAGGGATAAAATGACCCCTAACAATTGTCCCCAATAATTGTTAAAGATGTTAAGCACGACTTCACAGTTGTCACTGTTTTTTCCACTTAACCACGATTTTGAATTTTGATGGATGAGGTAAAATGATAAGACTTGGTTCAACTGCCACATCTTTAATCTAGGTATTAATCTCCATAATTACTCCATCTTCCAAATATCTTCTCATCGCATATTGAATCCAGGTAATCTCTTCTTCTCATGTCTAGGGTTTCCTTCTTTCCTTTTCAATTCTTGCCATAATAAGATTCAGAACATCCCCTTCTAGTAGCGAAAACACCCATCCCGACTTCGAATGTCAACAACTCCTCGTTGATCCCGACTTCAAACTCTGCAATTTCTCCTATCTCGACCTGTCATATCTTCAGTCCGGCGATGTTTTCCCACTAGAGCCAAATTCTTGCCTTATGACAAGTCCATCCGCGCCATTGTATTTTCAAATAATGGCTTCTGGGCATATACATTCACCCTCGACTTAACTTACCCTTTTCCTGCTTTTATTGCTCGTTTTTTTCAAGATCATTAGCATTAGGTATATTCAGGCTATGCCAATATTATGGAGGATCCTTTTTATTCTCAATAAGATCATTACAACCCACAATGTCGACATGCAAATTATGACCTAATGTACATTTATAACTTAATAACTCAAAGCTCCAGTCGATATGTTCTTCAGGTGATGCCCGAACAAGTCCCCCTTATTCTAATACAAAAGGAAACGATGGGTAATGGTATAGGAGGTTCTTTTTTGTCCAATGGGATTCTATTCACGGAGGAGAAGAACTTCCTTACCGATGGGTTAAGAAGGGTAGGAAAAATATTTTGGAATATAAAGAATAAAGAATAAAACTGATACTTATCTTGTTTTTTGTCTGTGATTTTCAGCGAAGTTCAACGATCTTGGGACTCCTACATCCGCTGCTTTGAAAAAGATTTTGAAAATTCTGAAGATCCCTGAGCAGGAGCGTTCTTTTTGGCCGAAAGTTTTGCTTTCTTTTGATTCCGAGCATTTAGTGACTGTGAATATGTCATGTAAGACAATTTTACCTATCTGATTCATGCTTTAAAACTTATTCTTAATTTGGGATCATGATTCATGTTGCAATAGGTGAAGGAATGGGACTTGATGACCTCGAGAACATCATTATGAAGAAGAAATCTGCCATTGTTGAAATCTCCAAGCCACTTCCTCTGGCTTCCCGAACCAGGGCATATGCTTCATGGAAGAGGAAGGCCAACGAAGCTTCCGAACCTGCTATTGAGTTTCTTACCTTCGATAATTTTGAGTCGCTTCTTCTCCAGGTTAGGATCATGTGATATTTTTCACGAAAGTATCAATTGTTGTATTAATAATACCTTTTTGACGTAGGGTCTCCATCATTTAGCCAATGTCGATCAAGCTTCTCTTTAGGAGATTGAGGGACAGAAGGAGAAGATAGCCAGGATGTCCTGTCTTGCTGATGCTAGAAGTGCTTATATGAAGAAGTTGTCCTAGGAGCTCGATGTAACGATTCCGGCAAATTAAGGTATACCCTAGCCGGAATATACTATTTACGTGTTATTCAATACTGAATATATGAATTATAATGTGTTTATACGAGTATATAAGATTCACAGTACGAATTATACTCGAATGAACAAATAGTCGTATCGGAATTACGATTAAACGATGAACGGTTATTGAAACCCGAACGAACCGGGAATTACATTATAGACAAAATATATAATGTTTAGTGATGTTCACGAAGTATTAAAGCTTCGAGATAAGTGAATTATAGCACAGAAAAAGGATTTCGATTTATTAGTACGTCGGTACGTTAAACGAAACCTTTAACATCAAACCAAGCAAGAGACGATCGATCAAACCGAAAAAGATGCACAATGACCGACAATATGATGGGTTGAGTCAATAAATGTCATGGTTTAAGTTTTTAAAGTTTTTAAATCAGTTTTATGTAAATTTTATTTTAACCCGAAAAACGACCATTTTAGGCTCGTTTTAAGCCGAATTACGAGTTTAAACGAGAAACGAACTGAGCTAGATTATCCAAAACATTATCCGGATTACGAAAATCCGAATGTGTGGCCTAGAATGGATGTGTGGGCCCCACCCCACACATAACCTTGGACCGATCGGTCCTTGTCCACACACACACACATTACATTTTCTTTTTTCTAAACATCCAACCCCAAAATCCTCTCAACACTCATCTATCTTCATCCAAGTTCTTGATTTCCAACCAAGATTTACAAGGTATAACACATGTTTTAATGCTTGAATCTTGTTTCCAACTTCATGATCTTGAGAAAAGGAGGTTTCAAATGTAAAAATGGGTGAAAACCCGAGTTGAAACCGATTCTCGCATGATCAAGTGATGTATACAAGTTATACAAAGGATCTTGATCCAAGTGATGAGTTAAAAGAGTTTAGAACGAAATTTTACGGTTGAAATCTTGTAAAAATGAGTTTCCATGTGAAAGACGGGTGAAAACCCGAGATGAAACTGACTCTTGCATGATCAAGAGATGTATACAAGTTATACAAGGGATCTTGGTCCAAGAAATGAGTAAAAAGAGTCGAGAACGGATTTTTACGGTTAAAACCTTTGTTTTTATATCAAAACCGACACTATGAAAGAAATGGGTCGATTGTTGGTGTAACTTGCTTGGTATGGTGTTATTGTACTTGTAAGTGTTGTATCTAGTGGCTAGCAAAGGCTAGAAACCAAGATCTTTGCGATCTAACGCTAGGAAACACAAGATAGTTCGGTTTTCTTGTGGTTCTATGATTTTGGACAGATTGTAGTGTGCTTAGAGTCGGGTCATGAAATTTCACAGAGATGATCTACACATGAAAATATGAGATCTGTGAATTTTTGGTAATTTTTGGATAAAGGATGAACATTTGGTGAATTTAATGCTCGGTTTTGGCTAAAAATAGTGAAAAATAGCTAAACATGATGAAAAATTCTGGAAAATTTAAGATAAGCTCTTTATAACATAAAAAAGTCACACACAAAATTTGAGCTCAGTTGGAGAAGTCTAAGTGGGCTTTTCGGTAAAACGAGTTCTAGGGCTTTCTGGCTCGGTTTTTTGTGAAAATGGCTTGAAAAATGAGTTTTGGGTTCTGGAAAAATTCCAAGGAGTTATGAGGATGGCAGGGATCATCCTGGAAAAATTTGGGATTTTTCTAAAGTCTTTTGGTATTTTTGACATGTTTAGTGTTTTAATGATGATTAAAAATAGATAAATAAATGTAAATATAAAAAATTAAATCTGGAAAAATTTTTGTAAAATTTCTTACTGTCAAAATAAGTGTTGTGTAAAATTTCAAGACCCGAGACTAAACGGGTAATTATTTGTGCTAAAAAGAACATAAAAACAAATTTCTAAAGCTTAAAACGTGTAAACCGGCAAAGTTCGCATAAGCGAGCTGACTGGTATATAAAAAAAAACCTAAAAATGGACCATTTTCATAAAACTAAGTAAATTAAGTAAAAGTAAATCATTCGAAAATAATTCGGATGATCTGGGTAATTTTACCCGATTTTACTGTTTCCGGCACCTAAATGACGGAAACGGGCCCCGCGGCCAAACGGGGTTTCCAAACCGAGCTCTAATTTCATCACTTTAATTAAAATAACAGTCAAACACCATTTTTGGGTCGGGTGTGAACAAACTCATTTTTGAAACTAAAAACGGATAACCGTGCTAGGCACGCAAATCAAGGAAAACATAAAAATGATAATTTTGACCGTCAGACTCTAAGTAATGTCACAATCTGAGTCCTTAGAAGTGTCACGGGGTTAACATTGTCCCCGGATCGAGTACAGTACTGGGTTAACAATGTCCCCAGATGTACCGATTGACACGGATTTAATTTATGGGAATTATATAGTAACGACTAGATATCATATTACAGATCCGGGCTTATAGCAGTTCATTGTATCACGTCCCGACTCACAGAAAGGTGAGTTTTCACGAGCCCCTTTTACTGAACTGTTTTAAATATTTTCTCTGGGCGGAAAGCATGTCTTTATTAAAGTATTTAAGTACATACCGATCGTATGGAAACACTTGTATATTTATATATATATGGTTTGATGCACAGAATATATGAATTGTTTATTGTGTGGAATTGTTCTGGGGTAACATAGTTCCCAGAGGTTATTATTGTTCTGGGGTAACATAGTTTCCGGAGGTTATTATTGTTCTGGGGTAACATAGTTCCCAGAGGTTATTATTGTTCTGGGGAAACATAGTTCCCAGAGGTTATTATTGTTCTGGGGTAACATAGTTCCCAGAAGATTAATGAAAATGTTCTGGGAAACATAGTTCCCAACATAATTACATTGCTAATAAATGATTATTAAAATGATCTTTCAGTGGTTATTTAAATTAGTGAAACTCACTAACTATTCGTAGTTGACCCGTTTTCTTTACATGTTTTCTAGGTATGCCCAAGTTGGAATGATTGATATGTGCTTAATGATCTGTGCTACTTGTTGGAAGCTTGCTGATCTATATTTTGTAATGAATATATTAATGTCTTATCGGTAAAACATGTGTGTAACACCTAGACAGTAACGAAACTCGCAACAATGTAATATGATATAAATTAATGTAGTGGTATTTTCTTTATAAGCAATGCTGTTGATATCAGATGTGTCTGTTGCATCCCGTGTACGTTTCCGCTGCGGTTACGGGGTGTTACAGAACTTGGTATCAGAGCCATTGGTTATAAAGAATTAGGATGTCTTTAAAAGATACCTAAAATATAACCAGTAGCTCAAGTATTATAGGATCTGAATATCAACTAAATATATATTGTGACGAGATCGGGATGAACTTGGATGGACAAGTGGGTTATTATGGTCCGGAACATAATAACAGACTTGTCTGCACGAGGGAATTCAGGGAAAGTCACGAGGGATTTTAATAGGTAAAATTGGCAACATACGTGAAAATATGTGATAATATTGTTATTTGGTCAAGTTGTATAAGTAAGTGCATATTAATTTGATTATGATTTACACTATGGAAAGAACTATATGTTTGTTAACTTGTGTGCAGGTAAAATGTCAAGAACCCCCAGTGTGTCGATCGAGGAGGACCCGGAGGAGGTCAGCTCCGGGGACTCCGGGAGCCCACTTGTAGCATCTAGCACCGAGCCTTCCGAGGCTAGCTTTAGGAGTTCCGGCCAGTCCTCCTCGGCTAGGATTGCCAGATCCCCGACCCCACCCGCACCACAGGTCGCTCCTGCACCCCCTGGATTCGGACCCCGCCTCACGGCGCGGATCAGTATCCCACCTATCCGACCTATCTCGCCCCCACCCAGACCTGCTACTCGCAGGGGCGAGTCCTCCAGCTCTCGTCCCGAGCCTGCGACTCTACCTGTGTGGGGTCTCCCGAGACAGGAACGGGACGCTGCGGCCTGGCTCCGAACGCTCACCGAACAGGTGAACGAGCACTCCGCCGCCTTGACGGTGGGAGTCCAGAGGAGAATGTACTTGGGTGATTGCATACTGGATCATCAGTATGCGATTGCCCAGCTGAAGAGGGAGTGCTCATACTCCCAATGGATGCTTGACCGGATGGAGAGTCGGGTTCGGGTTATGATGGCCGTGTTGGTGGTGTTGGTGGCGATGTTGGTGGGGTTGGTTTACCACCATGTTTAGTTGTTTTGGGTTGGGGATAGACAGGGACCATTTTTTTTGATACTCTGTGTAAGCAGTTAGTGGTGATGCTAACATGGAGTGAATCTTGTTTAGTTATAATACAACCACTGGCCCTTAGGGTGGGTCTCTTTTGGGGCATACCAGTATAGATACTTTTGGGTATCATTCAAGCACTGACCCGTTGCGGGTTATGTCGAGATGATGCCGACATAGGCCCTATGTAGGAAAACTTATCTAATGTAATAGTGACAGGAAAGTAATGTGAACGGATGTTTGTGTAATATGTACTAACGTTTATTAATGAATGGAATGTTTGTTGTGTTTTATGATTGGAATTTGTATTGATTATATATATTTTCTTGATATTGTGTAGAATGGCACCAAAACGTTCAGCCCAATTGTCGGAAGTGGACGTGAGCCGTCTGATTGCTCGCCAGTTGGAGGCGGCGATACCAGATATAGTATCGCGCATCGCCGCCAGTATTAACAACTCGACCAATCCAACCCCTCCGAGCAATCAAACGACCACCAATAATGACGGGGAACGAAATACTAATCCTCCGCAGAATGAAAACACGATTCCGAGTAATGACGCACCGCCTAGGGTGGTCGTTACTGATAGTAATGGCCCTATACCTACGGTAGAGACGAACCGTACTGAACCGATTCGTGCATCCAGGGGATGTTCCATCAAGGACTTTATGTTGTGCAAACCTCTAGAGTTTAGCGGGTCTGAAGGACCAAATGGGTTGGTTAAGTGGATCGAGAAAATAGAATCCGTGGTGAATATCAGTAACTGCCCCGAGGATTGTGTTGTTAAGTATGCTACCTGCACATTCACGGACCATGCCTTGACATGGTGGAACACTATAGTGCAGACTCGCGGTCAGGCGACGACAAACCGCATGACCTGGACAGAGCTCAAGGCTCTTGTATTGGAACATTTCTGCCCGAGAAACGAATTGCAGAAATTAGAAAATGAATTGTGGAATCTGGAGATGCAGGGGGCGGACCACTTGGGTTATACGAACCGGTTTAATGAGTTGGCGCGATTGGTACCATGGTTGGTCACCCCAGAGTCGAAGAGGGTGGAGCGTTATATTTGGGGACTAACTCCAGTAGTAAGGAGTATAGTCAATTCTGGGGGACACCAGACGTATGAGGGTGCGGTGACGCAAGCGGGTATCGTCACGTACGATTTCGTAAGGAGCGGGTCACTGAAGGTGGCGGGAGAGTCCGCTGGAGGAAAGCGGGGTACACATGACCATAGGACCCAGGAAAAGCAGCAAGGTAAACGTGCTAGACCCACTGCCCAGAACTACGCCATGACTAGTTCGGGCGGAGGCAAGAACCGCAGAGGGGAACGTTTCCTAAGTGTGGGAAATGTGGTTACCACCATGGTGGCATGTGCAAAGAGGTGGTGTGCCACCGGTGTGGCAGGATTGGACACTACGCACCAAATTGTAAGAAAAATCTGAACAACCTGAACCGACAACCGCAACCTATCCGTGCGCAGCCATTTAAGACCCAACCAGCCCGATAGCAGAACCAGCAAGGAAACCAAATGGTGACCACCAACCGTGCTTGCTATGAATGCGGCAGCACGGATCACTTTAAAAGACACTGTCCGAAACTGAACCAGGGAGGAAACGGGAGGCAACCCGCGGGTCAGGCATCGTCGTCCAATCCGGCGCGAGGCCGAGCATTCGTGATGGGGGCGAACGAGGCACGCCAGGACCCCAGCGTAGTGACAGGTACATTCCTCGTCTCTGATCATTACGCTTCTGTATTATTTGATACAGGTGCCGATAGAAGTTTTGTCTCCGTTAGATTCCTTTCGATAGCAAACCTTCCTATTGGTGAAACCATAGAACCTTACACCGTAGAAGTCGCTAACGGTAAAACCATGATAGTTGATCAGATAGTTCGGAATTGCCCTTTTATTCTGAACGAACAATCCTTTCAGATTGACTTGTTACCGGTAGAATTGGGTAGTTTTGACGTGATAGTGGGAATGGATTGGTTAGCACGTAACAGGGTAGAAATAAACTGTGAAAAGAAAATCGTCAAGATCCGGGTGTCGGATGACGAGGAGGTATTAGTGCATGGAGAAAAATCCGGCACCATGATACCATTTATATCCCACCTCAAGGTATTAAAATATATACGTCAGGAATGTGTGGCGTATCTAGCGAGCCTGACGGCCACTGATTCTGAGAAAAAACTGGTGGACGATATTCCAGTGGTACGCGAATTTCCACAAGTTTTCCCAGAGGAACTTCCTGGATTACCGCCAACCCGACAGGTCGAATTCGGAATCGATTTGTTACCTCAAGCTGGCCCTGTTGCTAAGGCACCTTATCGACTTGCACCATCTGAGATGCAAGAATTATCCAACCAGTTGCAAGAATTGTTGGATAAAGGATTTATTCGTCCTAGTTATTCCCCGTGGGGTGCACCGGTACTATTCGTGAAAAAGAAGGACGGGAGCCTTAGAATGTGCATTGATTACAGGGAGTTGAACAAGTTGACAATCAAAAATAGGTATCCTCTTCCCCGAATCGATGATCTGTTCGACCAACTACAAGGTGCGAGCTACTTCTCAAAAATAGATCTTAGATCGGGATACCATCAGGTTAGAATCCAAGAGGAGGATATCCCAAAAACCGCATTCCGGACTCGCTACGGCCATTACGAGTTCTTAGTTATGCCTTTTGGGCTAACAAATGCGCCAGCGGTGTTCATGGATCTCATGAATCGAGTCTGTAAACCCTACCTCGATAAATTCGTCATCATGTTTATTGACGATATTTTGATATACTCGAAGAATAAAGAAGAGCACGAGCAACACTTAAGATTAGTTTTAGAACTTCTAAATCTGGAGAAGTTGTATACAAAATTCTCCAAGTGTAACTTCTGGTTACAAGATGTGCAATTCCTTGGTCACGTTATAAATCACCAAGGAATACACGTTGATCCAAGTAAAGTTGAAGCAGTTAAGAGTTGGCAAGCGCCTAAATCGCCAAAGGAAATCCGCCAATTCTTAGGCTTAGCTGGATACTATCGTCGATTTATAGAAAACTTTTCCAGCATCGCCCAACCTTTAACCCTCCTGACTCAAAAGGATCGAAAGTATGATTGGGGAGAAGAACAGGAAGCGGCGTTTCAAACGCTAAAACAAAGATTGTGCCAAGCGCCGATCTTAAGTCTCCCCGACGGAGACGATGGTTTTGTCGTGTATTGTGACGCGTCCCGTAGAGGATTGGGATGTGTGTTGATGCAGAATAATAAAGTCATAGCCTATGCTTCCCGACAGTTAAAAGTACACGAGAAAAATTACACTACTCATGACTTAGAACTGGGAGCAGTTATCTTCGCACTTAAAATCTGGAGACATTATCTCTACGGTACAAAGTGCACCATCTTCACCGATCATAAAAGTTTGCAACACATATTCGATCAGAAAGAACTGAATATGAGACAACGAAGATGGGTCGAATTATTAAGCGACTATGACTGTGACATCCGTTATCACCCCGGCAAGGCTAACGTCGTAGCCGATGCCTTGAGTAGGAAGGATCGGGTTAAGCCATTGCGAGTGCGAGCGCTGGGAATGATAGTCCAGTCGAACCTTTCGGATTTGATTCGAGTCGCTCAACGTGAGGCGTTGAAAGAGGAACAATTGGAAAAAGAGGGACTTTACGGTAACGAGAAGAATTTCGAACAGCGCGTGGACGAAATTCTCTATTTCAAAAATCGGATTTGGATCCCGACCCTCCATGACCTTCGTGAATTTATCATGGACGAAGCGCATAAATCGAAATATTCCATACATCCGGGATCGGATAAGATGTACCAGGATGTGAAGGAGTTCTACTGGTGGCCGGGTATGAAAAAGGAAATAGCCACATACGTCGGCAAGTGTACGACGTGTGCGAGGGTTAAGGCGGAGCACCAGAAACCTTCGGGAATGTTACAACAACCGGAAATTCCCGAATGGAAGTGGGAGCAGATCACGATGGACTTTGTGACACATCTCCCCAAGACGTCCCGAGGACATGATGCAATTTGGGTAGTCGTGGATCGATTAACCAAATCGGCACATTTTATCCCGATTAGAAATAATTATAACACTGAGAGACTTGCGCAGATTTATATAAATGAAATTGTGTCTCGTCATGGGATACCCATCTCAATCATCTCTGATCGGGATAGCCATTTCACCTCCAAGCTTTGGCAAGCTGTGCAAGAAGCGCTGGGAACGCGTATTAATTTAAGCACAGCATACCACCCTCAGACCGACGGTCAGTCTGAGAGGACCATTCAAACCCTGGAGGATTTGCTTCGTGCATGCGTACTGGATTTTAAGGGAAATTGGGATCAACATCTCCCACTCGTTGAATTTTCCTATAATAATAGTTACCATAGCAGTATAAAGGCAGCGCCTTACGAAGCATTGTATGGACGGAAATGCCGATCGCCACTCTGCTGGACAGAAGTGGGCGACACGCAGGTTATTAGATCAGATCTGGTCCAGGAAACGACCAGCAAAATTCTTGAAATCAAAAACAATCTGAAGGCCGCACGGGATCGGCAGAAGAGTTATGCCGATACCCGTAGAAAACCGTTGTCATTCGAGAAAGGTGATAAAGTGTATTTGAAAGTATCACCGTGGAAGGGTGTGGTTAGATTTGGCAAGGCGGGGAAGTTAGCCCCTAGATATATTGGACCATTCGATATTACTGCGAAAATCGGTCCTGTAGCATACCGATTAGAACTGCCTGATGAACTGAGTGCAGTTCACAACGTGTTTCACGTGTCGAACCTGAAACGGTGTCTGTCGGATGAGACATCGGTGTTACCCTTAGAGGGTGTTCAAATAAATGATAAGCTCAACATTGTAGAGGAGCCCATAGAAATAGTAGACGGGAAAATCAAGCAACTTAGACACAATAAAATCTCGTTGGTCAAAGTTAGATGGAACTCGCAACGAGGCCCAGAATATACATGGGAACGAAAGGACGAATTTCGGATGAAATACCCCCACCTATTTCCTCAAAAGGAAGTAGTTGACGCGTAAAATTTCGAGGACGAAATTTTTATAACGGGGGGAGAATATAACGATTCCGGCAAATTCAGGTATACCCTAGCCGGAATATACTATTTACGTGTTATTCAATACTGAATATATGAATTATAATGTGTTTATACGAGTATATAAGATTCACAGTACGAATTATACTCGAATGAACAACTAGTCGTATCGGAATTACGATTTAACGATGAACGGTTATTGAAACCCGAACGAACCGGGAATTACATTATAGACAAAATATATAATGTTTAGTGATGTTCACGAAGTATTAAAGCTTCGGGATAAGTGAATTATAGCACAGAAAAAGGATTTCGATTTATTAGTACGTTAAACGAAACCTTTAACATCAAACCAAGCAAGAGACGATCGATCAAACCGAAAAAGATGCACAATGACCGACAATATGATGGGTTGAGTCAATAAATGTCATGGTTTAAGTTTTTAAAGTTTTTAAATCAGTTTTATGTAAATTTTATTTTAACCCGAAAAACGACCATTTTAGGCTCGTTTTAAGCCGAATTACGAGTTTAAACGAGAAACGAACTGAGCCAGATTATCCAAAACATTATCCGGATTACGAAAATCCGAATGTGTGGCCTAGAATGGATGTGTGGGCCCCACCCCACACATAACCTTGGACCGATCGGTCCTTGTCCACACACACACACATTACATTTTCTTTTTTCTAAACATCCAACCCCAAAATCCTCTCAACACTCATCTATCTTCATCCAAGTTCTTGATTTCCAACCAAGATTTACAAGGTATAACACATGTTTTAATGCTTGAATCTTGTTTCCAACTTCATGATCTTGAGAAAAGGAGGTTTCAAATGTAAAAATGGGTGAAAACCCGAGTTGAAACCGATTATCGCATGATCAAGTGATGTATGCAAGTTATACAAAGGATCTTGATCCAAGTGATGAGTTAAAAGAGTTTAGAACGAAATTTTACGGTTGAAATCTTGTAAAAATGAGTTTCCATGTGAAAGACGGGTGAAAACCCGAGATGAAACCGACTCTTGCATGATCAAGAGATGTATACAAGTTATACAAGGGATCTTGGTCCAAGAAATGAGTAAAAAGAGTCGAGAACGGATTTTTACGGTTAAAACCTTTGTTTTTATATCAAAACCGACACTATGAAAGAAATGGGTCGATTGTTGGTGTAACTTGCTTGGTATGGTGTTATTGTGCTTGTAAGTGTTGTATCTAGTGGCTAGCAAAGGCTAAAAACCAAGATCTTTGCGATCTAACGCTAGGAAACACAAGATAGTTCGGTTTTCTTGTGGTTCTATGATTTTGGACAGATTGTAGTGTGCTTAGAGTCGGGTCATGAAATTTCACAGAGATGATCTACACATGAAAATATGAGATCTGTGAATTTTTGGTAATTTTTGGATAAAGGATGAATATTTGGTGAATTTAATGCTCGGTTTTGGCTAAAAATGGTGAAAAATAGCTAAACATGATGAAAAATTCTTGAAAATTTAAGATAAGCTCTTTATAACATATAAAAGTCACACACAAAATTTGAGCTCAGTTGGAGAAGTCTAAGTGGGCTTTTCGGTAAAACGAGTTCTAGGGCTTTCTGGCTCGGTTTTTTGTGAAAATGGCTTGAAAAATGAGTTTTGGGTTCTGGAAAAATTCCAAGGAGTTATGAGGATGGCAGGGATCATCCTGGAAAAATTTGGGATTTTTCTAAAGTCTTTTGGTATTTTTGACATGTTTAGTGTTTTAATGATGATTAAAAATAGATAAATAAATGTAAATATAAAAAATTAAATCTGGAAAAATTTTTGTAAAATTTCTTACTGTCAAAATAAGTGTTGTGTAAAATTTCAAGACCCGAGACTAAACGGGTAATTATTTGTGCTAAAAAGAACATAAAAACAAATTTTTAAAGCTTAAAACGTGTAAACCGGCAAAGTTCGCATAAGCGAGCTGACTGGTATATAAAAAACAACCTAAAAATGGACCATTTTCATAAAACTAAGTAAATTAAGTAAAAGTAAATCATCCGAAAATAATTCGGATGATTTGGGTAATTTTACCCGATTTTACTGTTTCCGGCACATAAATGACGGAAACGGGCCCCGCGGCCAAACGGGGTTTCCAAACCGAGCTCTAATTTCATCACTTTAACTAAAATAACAGTTAAACACCATTTTTGGGTCGGGTGTGAACAAACTCATTTTTGAAACTAAAAACGGAAAACCATGCTAGGCACGCAAATCAAGGAAAACATAAAAATGATAATTTTGACCGTCAGACTCTAAGTAATGTCACAATCTGAGTCCTTAGAAGTGTCACGGGGTTAACATTGTCCCCGGATCGAGTACAGTACTGGGTTAACAATGTCCCCAGATGTACCGATTGACACGGATTTAATTAATGGGAATTATATAGTAACGACTAGATATCATATTACAGATCCAGGCTTATAGCAGTTCATTGTATCACGTCCCGACTCACAGAAAGGTGAGTTTTCACGAGCCCCTTTTACTGAACTGTTTTAAATATTTTCCCGGGGCGGAAAGCATGTCTTTATTATAGTATTTAATTACATACCGATCGTATGGAAACACTTGTATATTTATATATATATATGGTCTGATGCACAGAATATATAAATTGTTTATTGTGTGGAATTGTTCTGGGGTAACATAGTTCCCAGAGGTTATTATTGTTCTGGGGTAACATAGTTCCCGGAGGTTATTATTGTTCTGGGGTAACATAGTTCCCAGAGGTTATTATTGTTCTGGGGAAACATAGTTCCCAGAGGTTACTATTGTTCTGGGGTAACATAGTTCCCAGAAGATTAATGAAAATGTTCTGGGAAACATAGTTCCCAACATAATTACATTGCTAATAAATGATTTTTAAAATGATCTGTCAGTGTTTATTTAAATTAGTGAAACTCACCAACTATTCGTAGTTGACCCGTTTTCTTTACATGTTTTAGAGGTATGCCCAAGTTGGAATGATTGATATGTGCTTAATGATCTGTGCTACTTGTTGGAAGCTTGCTGATCTATATTTTGTAATGAATATATTAATGTCTTATCGGTAAAACATGTGTGTAACACCTAGACAGTAACGAAACTCGCAACAATGTAATATGATATAAATTAATGTAGTGGTATTTTCTTTATAAGCAATGCTGTTGATATCAGATGTGTCTGTTGCATCCCGTGTACGTTTCCGCTGCGGTTACGGGGTGTTACACTCGATCAGGTGAAGGAGGATCATGAAACGCTCAAAGCTTCGGTTTCCACTGAGATGGAGAATTTCAAGAAGAATCTCCAATTAAATGCTGCTCTTTCTATCTTCCGAGCGAAGAGCAACCTGATGAAACAAGCCTCTAATTCCGCGCTAGACAAAGCTTCCTCGGATCTCTCATGTTTAGAGGCTAGAGAGGTGAAGCTAAGTGAAGAAACGAGCTAGACTTTTGTGAAGGATCGGTTCAAGGCAAAGGAAGGAAATGGAAGTGAAGTGTAGTCGGAAGCTACTAAGGATCCTGAGTTGGGGGCGATAATTGATGATAAAGGCAATTTAATTGCTGGTCCCTTGGATTTCAGCTGGATCTTAATCAATCAAGTCATAACTCACACAGATTAATCGTGTTGACAAGAGAGTTAATGATGGGTTGTTATTTTTAGAAAATTATCCGTTTGTTAAAGGCGGAATCAATAACAAACATACGGTTGTAATAAATAATCACAGGTAGAAGGCACACTCAAGATTCACTCAAAAGATTTCCATTTATATAATGTTAATCATACAAAAGGATAATCGATTTAGGGTTTTCTAGGAATCCTAAGACAGCCGTCACACAATATTCTCTCAATAAATGAGTCAGTCTTATCCGTATTGTGTGTTCTGCCTCTCTCTCCTCTGGCGGCGTGCCCTAAACATTCTATTTATAGGCCTGCCAACCTAGAACAGCTGTCATCCCTTCTAGAAACCCTATCCGATAATACATATTCAAATTACATATTCAGATTAAACTAAGTGTAAAACAAGTCTTCCGGGTAGGCTTTGCATCAATCTTGTCTTTCAGAGTATGCTCGGCCATCCTTCATAACTTGGTAACATAGAAGTGTGCTCGGGATCAGTTTCCGGGTAGACTTTACTTAAAGAATATTTTACCAAGTAAAATATTCACCGAGTAGACTTCAGTCTTCTTGACTTTGCCAGAATTTGCCCGACAATCCCTTACGAGCAACCTTGTTCTTCGATGATCCAATTCAACTTTTTGCCATAAATAACTTATTAGCAAAGCGTACTCGGGAGTACAGTTCCTTGCTTGAGTTGAACCTTGCCTGATGTTACTTAGAGATATATTCCATTTATACATCAAGCTTGCTAGGACCTTAATTATTAAAGAATGCCTTGCCCGGTCTTCCAATCACTTGGCTTCATGGACTTGGTTGACCAAACCTTACTCAGAAGAGTAAAATACTTGGTCCTGAAGAACAAACCTGCTTGACAAAGTGAACCTTGCTCGGAGATACCAAATCAGTGATCCTTACTCGGGAATGCACTAAATTAGTATACCTTTCCCGGATATCCACTTAAGAAGACTAATTGAAGTAAACCTTGTCTGGGAGGCAAAATCTCATACCCGGCTAAGTAAAAGCTTTCTCGGCTCCCAAGGTGTGCTCGGATTTAATACTTAGCAGTTTCTGAGGAGGTTGAGAAGATTCCAATCTTCCATAATCTTCATTTAGGTCAAATCTCCTCATTTGGGTCAAACTCTTGACCCAGCAATCTCCCCCTAGATTGGAACACCTCAGCTGGCCCAAAACACTCTATGGTTACTTACACTCAGCAAAATACACATCAAATTAAAAGTAAAATTTCATAATCAAATTACATAAACAAAATTACATATTCAAAAGTGTCCGAAGACAGTACAAAACAAAGCCTATTCTATCTATTCTGTCTTTTCCTTTCATTGTAGGCTGCTTGTCTTCTTGGCTGTATTACTGATGAAGCTCTTTCTCTGAAGATATTGAGCACTTGGTAGTGAGTGTGTTCTTTTGGTATCACCAAGTCTCTTATATCTATGAGATCATCATTGTGTAAGCATGTCAAATCTGCATCCTTTTTTATTATGGCCAAGACTTTTCCATCGGAGTTCCTCAGCACATAATGACCAGTGTCTTCTTTGTACTCCACCTCAGCAATGACATCATTCTTCTGTACTGTGTAGTTTGGCCTTCTCATTCTTCTTCCCAAATTTATACACGTATTCATGTTGGACAGTGGGTTTTCATCTCGGACATACATTTGGTAGTTCAGTTCAGCTCTGTCCATTCTCTTTAACTTCTCTGACCTTTTTAATCTGTGGAGTTGTATCATTCTCCAACTTCTCTTTTCTTTTAAAAACTTGAATCCTTTATCAGCTTCTTCATGCAGGTACTTTGATAAATCATTCATTTGTCTACCTGCAGATCTGTCCCTGTTTCTGTAGTCATTCAAATGGAGTGTGGCCATCCTTCTCAACTGTTCTTCATTAAACTCACGGAAGTCACTTCTCACTACTATTTCCCTTAACTGTCTGCTCTCCATAATAACTCTTAGAGAGTCAGTGACAGAATCATAGTAAAGCTCTCTTGGTAGATCCACACCAGACTGTGGTCCATATGATCTTTGTTGTGCAGAGCTACTTGATTCTCCTCTTCCACCTTGACCTCTTCCTCTAGGAAATCTTTGATGAAATGGAGGTCTGAGAGGAATAGACTTTCTGGGCTTCTGAGGACCCAAGTTAAATTTATTAACATAAACAGCCTCTACCATTTCAGTAGGAAGACCACCAAGTTCATCAACATTGCAGCCTGCTTTATGCGGCTCATTCAACATTTTGGCCATGCCAGGGGTGTTTGCTGATCTAGCAGGTACAAACTTGCCATCTGCATAGTATCTTGGATTTTCACCCTCCCTTAAGGCCTTCTCCCATTCTGCATTCTGGATATAGAATAAAGTTTTTAAATCAACTTTCTCCAAGGCATTGAAATTAGCTTCAGTCATGCCTCTTTGATTTATCATTATGTTCCTGAGAATGTTTATCATTTCATCATTCTCCCAAGGTAAAAACTGTTCTTCATCAGATTCTTGTTCAGGCTGTTCTGGCTGGGGGGTAGGAGTTTCATCAGTTTTCTCTTGTTCTTTCTCCTTCTCCCTTACAGTCTTGATTCTTCTTCTCTTTTTTGGTGGCTCATTAGGTGTTTCAGTCTGAGTTGAGCTCTCAGCTTGGACCCTTTTAGATTTTTCTTTTCTTTTCCTTCTGTTATACTGATCCACAACTGACCGTTTGTCCAAATTCTTAACAATTTCAGGCTTCATGCCTTTTTCCAGTAAGTATCCACACATTCCATTAAATTTTCTTTTCAATTCTTCTAGCTCAAGTTCCTCATTTTCTTTAACACACCTCTCTACAACTTTCTCTCTTTCACTATTGTACAAATCTTGCAATTTGTCAACAGAGAAATGTGCCAAATCTTTCTCAGAGTAACCATGTCTTCTCAGATAATCTTTGTATTTCTTGGCATCTCTACTCTTTTGTTCCATCAGCCTTTTGGCTTCCAACATACTCAGCTTAATGTTTGCTCTGTGTACATCAGTCATTTCAACTTGTGGGGACATAACATTAGTGCTTGTACCAACTCTCCCTTCATCCTTATCAGGATTATCATCATCTTCATCATCAGACTCCTCAGATCCATCCTTCTCCTCAGATAGATCATTCATGGCATCTATTCTTGGTTCATCAGAGGCAAGATGATCTGGTTCATCCCTAGTTGGCACATCAGGGACACCTTGCCTATATTCATCAGGTCTTAGACTTTGCAAAGGTGTTGCCCTTATGGGACAAGCTTCATTATCAGGGGTCTCAACAAAATGCTAATTTTTCTCATCCCACTTTCCCTTCTTAGCAGTCTTTTCTTGCTCAGTTTGTTCAGCTGCCCTTTTTCTTCTCTGATATATCTTGGCAAATCTTGGATCTTGAGTTTCAGGTATTTTTATCCTTTCTGACCAGTTTTCAGTAGGGTTCTTCCTCATATCCTCTTTCACCTGTTCAGCCCATTTCTTGGCAGCCATTGAGGTAATTGACTCACCAATTTTCTCTTCATTAATCATACCAGTATTTAAAACGGCTGGTTCAGCAGCAGTTTCAGATGTTTGATTTTTAGGTTGAAACATGCTGACTACCAATGCCAAAGAGTTGTCTACTTCCTCAACTCTGCTCATCTTAATCAGTTCTTCTATAACCTCTTGATCAGCCACATCTTCAAGTATTTCTTTTGCTACATTGGCTTCATTGATCAAGATCTCCTGCTCTGCCAATTCTTCATGAGTTAAGGATTGGGCAATTTTCTCCCTTTCCATTGACTCTTTGATTTCTTTCTTGTTCTTCTAAGGCAGCAGCAGCAGAATCATCTCTGAATAAAACATCCTTTTCAGGATATGCCTTAAGAGGCTCTTCTTCTGTTAATATATCCTTTCCCTTATCCATCCTCTTCTTTAATTCTTCTTCAGTTTCAGGAGGACTTATTGGAGGGAAATTATCAATTTCATCATTTCGTACTTCCAGTTCTGTTGGTGCATAAATGTCAGTAGTTCATAGTCTAGTGTCTGTAATCGAGTCTGTAATGTTATTTATGTTTTTGTTTAAGCGAAGTTGTTAACAAGTTCGCCTAGGCGAACTTGTTGAACAAGCGAAGTTATGGACAACTTCGCCTGAACATATCAGGCGAAGTTGTCGTGTATTTATATACCAGCTTACGGCTTGGTTTGGTGTTAATCGTTGAATCGTTAAGTTAGTCGTTTGAGTTAATCGAGAGTCTGTATCAGTGATTCATATCACGTGAGTTCGGTTATTAATATATAACGTGTTTCGGTTTATTCGTGTGTGTTTGTTTGGTTTGTTTTCTACGCTCGTAACGATCTACGCAGGGATTCCGCACCTGAGTAGACCGAGATATCTCGTGTGATCCGTCCAGGGAACCTACAATTGGTATCAGAGCGTTTGCTCGATTGTGTGGTTCGGGATATTCACGCGGGTGTAGAAATCGTCCCGTTTTGACTATTCGCGGGACGTGTTTTCTGTGTTTTTGATCATTCTTACCTCCTACCATCGTGTTCAAGCCTTTACACCGTCAAAAACCTCGTTAAAATCCGATTTACAGATCTGCAAATCTTCCGTGTTCATCAGGCAAAGTTGCCGTCACTGTGCGTAGGGTTTCGGCGAAGATATAAGGTTAAGCGAAGTTATCCACAACTTCGCCTACCTTCTCAAGTTCGCCTAACTCAAGCGAAGTTCTCTACAACTTCGGCTACCTCTTAAGTTCGCTTACCTCAAGCGAAGTTAAGAATCAGCGAAGTTAATCAGCAGTGTTATCAGCGAAGTTCGTCAGCGAAGTTCTTCAGCGAAGTTCTCTACAACTTCGCCTACTTCAAGCGAAGTTATCCGTAACTTCGCCTACAGTACTTTAATATAAAAAAAAAAATTTCTTATTTTTTCAGGTTTCTTACTTTTCGGGAAAGATGTCGTCGATCAACATCTCTGAGTTAGTGAAGATGGAAGTTGAAGCAGGGTCAGCTACCAAGGCCCCAATATTGCTGAAGGGAACCGATTTCGTTGCATGGAATGATCGGTTCATACAATATGTCAAATACCAGGATGCGAAGATGTGGGTATGCATCCAGGATGGTTATATTCCACCAGTTATGGAGTATGAAGGTCGTGATCAAATTAAAAAGTATAGTAAAATGGAAGAAGAAGAGAAAAAGATGTATGAGGCCGAGAGCAAGGCTCATGCTGCTATTACTATGGCTCTTCCTCAAGAGATCCTTCATACGTTCAGAAAGTATACGTCAGCAAGAGAGCTTTGGGAAGCTCTTGAGAACAGATTTGAGGGGAATGCAGGAATCCGTGCTTCAAAGATAAAATTGCTCAAAACCCAGTTCTCAGTCTTCAAGTATTTGAAGAATGAATCCTTAGATGATATTATCACCCGATATTACCATCTGATGACTGAATTGAGCAACTATTCAATTTCCTACCGAGAAGAAGAAATAGTTGAGAAGCTTCTAGATGCTCTCCCACCAAAATGGGAGATGTACACTGTGCTGATGAGGGAAGACAAGGACTTTCCCACATATGATCTTGAAACGGCAGTCAACAAGCTCAGAACCTTTGAGCTTAACATGGTCAGAAAAGAGACACCTATGGATCAGGTTCAAGATCCAGGTATGTATGGAGCTAAAGTCAACACTAGCTCAGGATCGAAGACTGAATCTGCTGCCTACTACACAAAGGGAGAGTCGGGCCCCAACTCATCACATGAGGGGCATGTATCAGTTAACACAAATGGGGATGTTTGCTATGTAGCAGCTGGATCGAGTGGTTCTCAACCCCAGGTGAGCAAGAGTAGTTGCTCTCCAAGTTCTCCCAGCAACAACTACTCCAAGATGCCTATGAGTGTCAAGTCTGCTGAAGAGCAGTTTGGTCTCTATGCTTCTTTCATTGCTTCCTATGAGAACTACATTCAAGGGAAGATTGTTGATCCAGCTATGTTGGATGAAGATTACGATCAGATTGATGCTGACGATATGGAAGAAATGGATTTACAATGGCAAATGGCCATGATCGTGAGAAGAGTAAAAAGGTTTATGAGAAAGACGGGAAGGAAGTTTGTCGGTGGAAAGCCGGGGTTTGACAAGGCAAAGGTGAGATGCTACAATTGTCAACAAAACGGTCACTTTGCAAAGGAATGCAGGAATGAGCGTGTAGAACGAAGTCAGGGCAGGTCTACACAGCAAAGTGGAGGTTCTAAAGATTATAGTGCGATGATGTCCAGAGAAGATGGTGAATACAACTGGAACCTGCTGTCTAAAGAAACTTTTGAGCAGGCAAATTTGGCAAAGGTAGAAACTGAAGAAAGTGAGAAGGTTACCGGAGAGGAAAAAGCTTTCATGGCTGATGTTAAAGATCAGCTCTCCGAGGCATGTTCTAAACCAACTTGTTCAAAATATGAGAACTTGTCTGAGCAACTAGCAACCATAACTGATCAGTATGTTAGTTTGGATGCTGAGTTTAAAACGTTAAAAGACGATCATCACTTTATTAAATCAAGAGAAAATAATTATAAAATTAAAATAAAAGCTTGTGAAAAAAGATGTTAAAAGTTTAAAAACAAAACTTGCTGAAAAAATTGAAGTGATTGATTTAAGTTATGAAGTTTTGGAAGAAAAGACCAAACTAATTGCTGAGAGAGAAAAATAGATTGCTGACCACCAGGTGAAAGTGGTGGAACTGAATCGAAAACTGGAGCAGTTCAGAAATTCCTCTGCTATTCTTGATCACCTTGTTAGTGATCAAGGTTCCTCTGTCAAGAGGGGAGGAATCGGTTATCATGAGGTTCCACCACCGTACAATCACAATTACACTTTTAACCCTAGTGTTCAGAAATCTGTTGACTTTGAGGTTGCTCAGACAGTGCCAATTAAAGTAACTGTTAAAGAACCAAATGTTAGTAGAGGCGAAACAAGTTCGCCTGTTTCAAGTGTTGAAATTTCTGATCAAAGTCCAGTCTCGTCAGATTCGGATAAGTCATCCGAGCCTGGTAAGGCAAAAGAGGAGGTTGTGTTACCCAAGAGTGGAGAAAAAGATAAACAAATAAAAGGAGTACTCCACTAAACCCGTACGTCCCACCATATGTGAGACGAATGGGCGGTAATATAGCCTCGACATCTAAAACACCTGTTGATAAAAAGGTTGAACATAGGTGTTGTTTTAGATGTAATCAATTAGGACATCTTGTTGCAAATTGCCCTCTGAAGCAGCGACTCAGAGGTGTAAGGCCTACTAAAACTGAGAATAATACTAAGAGTTATTATCATGCTGCTAAAAATGAAAACCATTTAAAATTCAAAAATGTGACTAATTCAGGTTTTCATAGAAACAAATCTCAGTTTTACACTACTAATAACCAAACCACAAGCTATAATTCTTTCAATTCACAAAGGTTTGGAAGGCCTCAAAATCAATCTTCAATGAGATATCCTAATGGGACTTACAGGAATTATCGAGATACTAACTTTGGAAAGCCAAAGTTTGGGATGTATTGATCCAAGACCAATTGGTCTTGGGTCCCTAAATTCTAATCTTTTGCTTTATTGTGCAGGAACAGTTGAACAGGGCTGCCAACAATCTTTGGGTTGTAGATAGCGGCTGTTCCCGGCACATGACGGGTAAAAAATACTTGTTACATGATTTGAAACATGTTCAAGGAGGGAGAGTGAGCTTTGCCAGTGAAAGTGGTGGCAAGATTACTGGAATGAGAACGGTGTCAAACGGAAAGATGACTTTGGAGAAGTTAACTTTGTAGAAGAATTAAAGCACAATCTGCTGAGTGTGTCGCAGATCTGTGATAAGGAGTACACCGTTCATTTTACAAAGAATGAGGCGATTGTGTTGAAACCTGGTTTTCAAATACCAGAGGAGTGGATTGTGATGAAGGCTCCACGTGAAAGAAATACATATATTATGGATATGAGATCAACTGAAATGGCCACGGCAGAATCATGCCTTATGACAAAAGCAAGTGAATCAGAGTCCGAATTGTGGCATAGGAGAATGGGGCACATTCATCTTCGGAATATGAACCACGTTGTCAGGAATGGACTTGTGCTGGGCGTTCCCTTGAAGAATTTCAATTTTGAAGATAAATGTATAGCGTGCAAGAAGGGAAAGCAGCACAAGAAATCCCATCTCACCAAGAAAGTCAATTCAATTGCCAGTACTCTGGAGTTGCTTCACATGGATCTCTTCGGTCCCGTGAATGAAAAAAGTCTAGGAGGAACTTCTTATTGCTTGGTGATCACTGATGACTACTCACGATATTCGTGGGTTTATTTCCTGAAATCAAAAGACGAAACGGCTCAGATGGTGAAGAATTTGATTATCAAAGTTGAGAACGTTATGGATAAAAGGGTTAAGTTCATCAGGAGTGACAATGGAACGGAGTTCAAGAATTTTGAAATGGAGATCTTCTGCCTTCAGAGAGGGATTGAACAACAATACAACGCTCCGTATACACCGCAACAGAATGGAGTGGCTGAAAGGAAGAACAGAACATTAATTGAAGGAGCCAGAACAATGCTGGCTGATTCAAAGCTTCCTGTGGTGTTTTGGGCTGAAGCTGTTGCTACAGCCTGTTATGTTCTGAATAGAGTCTTAACTGTTAAAAGACTTGGTAAAACGTGTTATGAGCTTATGCATGGGAGAAAGCCCAACTTAAGTGGTCTTGAACCATTCGGGTCCCCTTGTTCGATTTTGAAGACAAATTCTAAATTTGGTGAAGTAGCCGATGAAGGAATCTTAGTCGGTTATGTTGTTGGGACTCCCAACAGACGTGTCTTCAATACATCGACCAGCAAGGTTGAGGTGGTGTGTAACACCGATATCACAAGTTACCAACCGCCAAAACCAAGCAACGGACCTGCTGAGTTTTTCGACTATGTTAAACTTTTTAAGTCTTTTAACATACCGCATTTGGATATTGCTGAAGAAGAAGAGAGAGTTGCTACGAAGATGATCCTTGATGAGGATGAAAACCTATTACAAAGACAGCTGATCGATAAATGTCAACCTTCCTCATCAAACGCTATCGTTACCCCTGCTGCCTCGACTGAAGAAGAATTTTTCAATCCGTTTCACTCTCAGCATGAAACAACCATTGACGAGCTCTCTTCTAACTTGGAAGACAATTTGCATGTCGGTTCTGTTCAGACCACGAGAATTCATAAAGATCACCCTTTGAAGAATGTGATTGGTGATGTGTCCTCCGGTGTACAAACAAGACGTAGCTTGAATGAGCACACCTGTGTTTACACAAGCATCAAGGAGACAGGGATAATCAACGAATGTTTGTACACCTGCTTTATCAGCCAGATTGAGCCGAAGAATTATCAAATGGCTTTAAAGGACAGCTCGTGGGTCGAAGCCATGCAAGAAGAGTTGGCTCAGTTCAAGAAAATGGAAGTATGGGATTTGGTTGAAAAACCAAAGAATGTGCATGCGATAGGCACAAAATGGGTGTTTAAGTGCAAGAGAGATGAGAAAGGGATTATCATAAGAAACAAGGCGAGGCTAGTCGTTAAAGGTTTTAATCAACAAGAGGGGATTGATTATAATGAAGTGTTCGCTCCTGTCGCAAGGTTGGAAGCCATTAGATTGTTTTTGGCGTTCGCTGCCAATAAGAAGATGAAGGTATTTCAGTTGGATGTGAAGAGTGCGTTTCTGAATGGGAAAATTGATGAGGTAGTGTATGTTGAGCAACCTCCGGGTTTTCCTGACCCAGACTTTCCTGATCACGTGTACAAGTTAAGCAAGGCATTGTATGGACTACATCAGGCACCTCGTGCCTGGTATTCAACTTTATCAGATTACTTGCTTGAAAATGGGTTTGAAAGAGGGAAAATTGATAGCACGTTGTTCGTTAAGAGAGAAGGAAGCGACTTCCTACTGGTGCAAGTCTACGTGGATGACATTATCTTTGCTGCACCAAAAGTCTCCATGTGTCAGGAGTTTGAGGACGTCATGAAGAAAAGGTTTGAAATGAGTGCTATGGGTGAACTAACTTTCTTTTTAGGATTGCAGGTTGATCAGAAGAAGGATGGGATGTTCATTCATCAGACCAAGTATGTCCATGATGTGCTCAAACGCTTCAAGATGGAGGACAGCACTCCATTCGATACTCCAATCTGCGTCAATCACAAATTGGGTGCTGAGTCAGACGGTGATGCAGATGTGGACCCAACTCAGTATCGGGCTATTATAGGTTCTTTAATGTACTTAACTGCTTCTAGGCCTGATATAATGTTTGCTGTTTGTCTTTGTGCTCGTTTTCAGGCAAACCCAAAGGAATCTCACATGAAGGGTGTGAAGAGGATCTTGCGGTATCTCAAGGGCAAACCGAAGCTGGGGTTGTGGTACCCGAGTGGAAGAGACTTGGAGCTAGTCGCTTACACAGATTCTGATTATGGAGGGTGCAATCAGAGTCGGAAGTCAACAACTGGAGGATGTCAGTTTCTTGGTGGCAGATTGGTGTCGTGGCAATGCAAGAAGCAGACTTCAGTCGCAATTTCAACCTGTGAAGCAGAATACATGGCAGCATCCAACTGCTGCTCCCAGGTTCTTTGGATTCAACAACAGTTGCGCGACTATGGTCTGAATTTCTTACTTACACCTATTTGCATTGATAACACAGCTGCTATCTCAGTAACTAACAATCCCGTGAAGCATAGTAAAACTAAACATATTGACATACGTCATCATTTTATACGGGATTGTGCTGAGAAGAAACTGATTGTGCTTGAAAAGGTGGATACGCTTGATAATTTCGCTGATCTTTATACTAAAGCGTTTGACAAAACAAGATTTCAAAACCTTATCGAGCTGAATGGGATGATCAATCCCGAGTAACCATGCTTTTCATGTTATTCTTAAAAAAAAAAAAAAAAAAAAAAAAAAAAAAAAAACGTCACTATCGCTTAAAATATGTCGGTTACCTCAGTTTGAAGGAATTGTCTTCGGATATGTTTTGGTCCTCATTTTCTACTTGTAGATTTTGAGGATAGCCATTAACCAGATGACTGACAGTGACCGGGGCAGTTTATGATGAGTTTTCATTTTTTCGCTTAAAATTAGTCGATCATACCTAGTTAGAAGGACACATACTAGTATGTGGTCGGTCCAGCTAATCCTTTGGATCTTCGGGATAGCCGTTTACCTGAAGACTTTGTTTTGGTCGGGGCGATTTATGTTAAAATTTTTATAGGGAAATGAAATTATTTTTCAAGTCTACTACTTCGTAAGAAGTTCGTTAGCTATGTTTAACAGAAAATTGATCCAACCTTGGAAAATGATAGATATACTGATTCTGTGTGCTTAACTAGTGAAGTTATTAGGCTTAAAAGGCTTTGGAAAATCATTGTATGTCATGGTAACTTTTTATGGTGCGTAAAAGTAGATGTGATACAAACTAAATCTACTTGATTTTACGTGGAAACTCCTTACGAGTTTTGCATGTCTTCATATATATCTTTCCAAATGATAGGCAGAAAAGCGATTACCCAGTCATACACGAGCCCGTAAGTGTTCTGATTCCCGTGAAGATAGCGTTTCAATAAACTGCAGTGATCCAGATTTGGGACTTGCAGTTGGTTACTACTCTGAAGTCTATGTAAATGTTTATCATAAAAAAAAAAAAAAAAAAAAAAAAAAAAACTTATGAGTTATTGAAACATTCTAGAGTTCAACATATCAAGACTTCTTAATCATGGAGTGAGAAAGAGAACGGGAAGGAGATGAAGAGTAATTACAAACTTAATCAGACACTAAGGGTCGAGGTCAATTCGGGGTGACTTGGGGAAAGCCAAATACGCTTTGAGAATAGATAGGAGGCATCAAAATCTCTGAGTTGTTGCCCACTTAAATTTTGAGGCTTAATTGAACCTAACTCGTATCACAGAAACGATGAAAACCATCTTAAGTATATTACCTGCTTACACCCTGTTTCTTTATGTCATAATACAGCTAAACACGAATCTATGTGACAGTCACGTAATTAGTATGATTCCTGTTCGGATCTTTTCTAAAACGTGGTAGTCTCTATCGAGACTGAAATTTGATCCCTTGTACTTTAATTTTTTAAAAAGTTTTTTTGTACTTAGGTAGTTTAAGATTTTATAACTGGTTACTTGGACTTGATCGTGTTATTTAATTCTTAAAAGGAAGTTTTAAAAGTTAATTGCAAAATGTTCAAATTATAAGGGTTGATTTTTTAAATATAGGCGATGTTGTTAAACAGGCGAACTTGTGAATAACTTCGCCTAGGCGAAGTTAACCGTAACTTCGCCTGTATAACTTCGCCCCTATATAAGGATTTTCAAAGGTCATCAGTTCATTATTTGAAATATCAGCGAACTTATCCTCGATTCACACAGCGAACTTATCTCCGTTTTTCATCCGATTATTTTTTTTTCCGATTTCAATCAGTATTCAAGGTGTGTTTGGGTTCTATATCTTATACTCGATGTTCGATGTTGTTAATCCTGGGTTGTTTCGACACCCGGTTAACGACCTCGGACGTTCGAAACCTATACCCGATTTCAAAACTTGTTTTACGTGTTCATGAGCAAACTGATCGTCCGGACTGCCTTAATACCATGTGTTTTAGTCTCCTAAATCGTCAAAATTGGCCGAAACACCAGATTTTCGATGTTTGAATCAAACTCACTGTCGCCGATTCAGATTCAGGCAAACTTAAGGTTTAGGCGAAGTTATCCGTAACTTCGCCTGATGATCAACTTCGCCTGAGGCGATGTTGTGATGAGGCGAAGTTATTCGTAACTTCGCCTGGACCTTTTTAAATTTGTTAATTATTAGACGAACTTAAAGATGAAGCGAAGTTGTTCCCAACTTCGCCCCAACTTTAACTTCGCCTATACAGAAGTTATCACAACTTCGCTCATGGTAATAACCGAACTTGTGTTAAACCTTAATGTGTATCCAACTTGGTTCGTTTGTTGCAGATATGGCTGCAGTAGCAGGTGCTGGAGGTGCTGGAGGCGATGACGGAGATAATCAGAGACAATTCTTCCCGGGTCACAACATGTTCATCACCTTAGACCCGGAAGCGAGTGGTGTGGAGGATTACCGGGAGATAATCACATTCCTCCTTCGCTCGAGGATATTCCACGCAATCACGACGACTCTGCCGATATCCTTACCCAATATCGAGGATTTCTAGCAGACGGTGGAATACGATTGCCGTGTTGAGCCCCCGGTTATGCGAGCAACCGTCAACAACCAAGAAGTTCAGTTCTCGTCTGAACAAATACGGGTGGCGTTACGATTTGGAAAGGAGACTAGGGATGACCCTACGGAGTTTGTGGCTCCGTTTCGTGATGGAGCATTCCTACGAATGGGATATTCTGGTCCCTTGGGCGATACTCAGAGACGGAAGGGGTTCCTGCTCGATCAGTGGCGCTTCCTCATGCACGTCATGATTGTGTGTATGTCTGGGAGGAAGGCGGGTACTGACGGAATGGGTGCGACTATGCAGTCAGCAATGACTGCTCTGACTTATAACAAACGTTATAGCTTTAGTCAGATGGTCTTTTACGAGATCGATAGACAGAGGAGGGCGATGACTCGTGAGCGGTTCATAATGTATCCAAGATTCATCCAGATGATCTTGAACCATGTGGCTCCAAATTTGCCTCAACGACGCCCAACACGATACGTGGAGAGTGTGAGCAAACGTATCTTTGCTCAATGCCGTACTTCGAGTGCGAGGAGCAAGCCTGAACGTCGTCCAAGGCATACTCCACTCTTTGGGTTCTTAATAAACCCGGGGTATGTGCCAGCTCGGGGGGATGAGTTCAGAGACCCTCAACCACAACAGGCAGGAGCAACTCGTGATGTACCTACTGTGCCTGTGGTGTCGGTTGAGGAGGATGTAGACCTTGATGCTGCATTTGGCGGCCAAGGATTCTTCGACATGGACCGTTTTGATCCACAAGAAGAGGTGCAGGTCTCTGCTGCACAGGTTAGAGAAGTGCGTGTTACTAGAGCAGCTACGACATTGGCTGACTCAGATCTTGATGATATTATGGATGAAGCGAGGAGGATGTTGGTGACTAGAGAGAGGACGTTAGGGAAGAGAAAGAGAACGGTGGATGATAGTGAATCAGAAGAAGAGGAAGAAGATATCCACAAGTTGATTAGACGTTCAAGACGGGAGAGGACAGGTGCAGGTATGGGAGCTAGAAAGACTTCAAGGGTTGTACGTTTTGCTCCATCCGCACTGTCAGGTATGTCGATTGTTCCTACTTCTGTACAGGTTACAAGCGCCGCGGATGTTCCCGTGGTGGCTACATCAGCTGTCGGCATCCCATCCATCACACTACAGACAACGACTCCGGAGATTGTGTCGTTACCACCTCCCACGCTTACTCCTTCAGAGGTGGTGGCACAATTTGTAGAGTCTACCGTCGTTGCAACTGCAGGGTTGTCGGTCACGATACCACCTGCGGTTACGTCCACAACTGCTTCTGATGTCCCGGTTACATTCGAGATCCCTGCTGAGTATACTCAAGATACATCTAACATGTGGTTTAATTTCGATGCAACCCTCTCAGACTCGGAGAGAATAGCTGCACTTGAGCGGGTCGTGGCTGAACAATCAAGGGTGAATTGTCCAGACCCAGGCTATTCAACGCCTTGTAGCAGAGAATCAACTACAGTCGTCCCTCCTGGTTGAACATGGGCAAATTATAGATGCTATGAAGGAGTTCTTGGCATCTCAGGGGGAGACAGGCTGTAGAGGCGACGAGTTAAGGACGAAGAAGCGTTTTGATAGAGACGATGATCCCAATGCACCGAAAGGTGCAGGTGGTGAGTTGCCAACAACTACTCAAGCTCTTGGGACTTCCACAGCTCAGGGGGAGTCTGCAGGTGCAGTTAGTGGTGATGAGGTGGTGATGGTTGATGATGATGATGATGTGATCGATGCGTTGAAAGAATTGGATGATGATATGCTAGAGGATGATGTGATGTTTGATGATGATGTGCTGCCTATTGAGGAGATTGAGAAGATTGGAGCACAGATTGTGATTGAAGATGAGATTGAAGAAGGTGAAATAATTGAAGAAAATGTTGAACACGAGATCCCAGATGTTGAGAAAGCCGATATGGGTACTGAGATGGAAAATGATGAGACTGAGTGGGAGGAGCAGCCTAGGTGGAAGGAAGGCTGTGCTCATTGGTTTATTAAAACTAAGAAGCCTGCTGTTCCAACCATGTTCAAGAAGAGTTATAATATCAAAGGCTATGCTGAGTCGAAGAAAGGAATTATTTGTTGGCTATATGATGAACAGATAAAGTTGTTTATGGTGAAACGTTTTGATGGGATTCAGTATTTTAAAAGAATGTTGAGATCTCTCAATACATTGCCTGAATGTGAGGTGAAGGATTTGGCTAGATTGGGGCTGATCAATAGAAGCGACGACAACATGGCAAGGGTTATTGGGAAGATTGTGTGGAAAGAAAGCATAAAAGAGAAGAAGTTTGAGTTATTAAAGCCGCAGAAGGGAAAGCTAGTGGAAGATAAAGAAAGGGGAATGAGAGCAGATGGCAAGCCATGGATGGTAATGAAGTACAAACCGATTCGATGCATTAAGGAGGTTCCAATGAAGATTATGCCTCAAGATGTGTTGAAGAATCTTAAATGGTGGTATGTTGATTGCCAGACTGCTGAAGCCGTGATGGAAGACGAAGACGAACAAGAAGTGCTGAGGGTGTATGATCTGATGCATCTTGTTAACTTATCGAAAGCTGATCTGCAAGTGTTGAATGAAAAGAAGATATTCTATATTCCTGCTTGGAAAGACGAAGCAAGGAAATATCAGCGAGTAGTCACGGTATGTGTTAGAGAAGGAGTGCATGCATGAAGCTACAGGATTACAAGACAAGAGCTTAAAGATCAAGATATGAAGCTACTGCCAAGGGGGAGTCTGTTGGTGCATAAATGTCAGTAGTTCATAGTCTAGTGTCTGTAATCGAGTCTGTAATGTTATTTATGTTTTTGTTTAAGCGAAGTTGTTAACAAGTTCGCCTAGGCGAACTTGTTGAACAAGCGAAGTTATGGACAACTTCACCTGAACATATCAGACGAAGTTGTCGTGTATTTATATACCAGCTTACGGCTTGGTTTGGTGTTAATCGTTGAATCGTTAAGTTAGTCGTTTGAGTTAATCGAGAGTCTGTATCAGTGATTCATATCACGTGAGTTCGGTTATTAATATAACGTGTTTCGGTTTATTCGTGTGTGTTTGTTTGGTTTGTTTTCTACGCTCGTAACGATCTACGCAGGGATTCCGCACCTGAGTAGACCGAGATATCTCATGTGATCCGTCCAGGGAACCTACAAGTTCTGAGTCATGCTCTACCCTCTTGGAACTAACTTCTTGATCATCTTCAGGCTCAGTGTTTACCAGTTCCTCAGTAGCAGCATTCATATCAGCATTCTCAACACTCATGTCCTCATCTACAATCTCAGTTAATTCTTCTGTAAGCACAACCTCTTCATCATTTGACTTTTCATTTTCAGCATTATTGGTTTCTTCTCCACTAACTTCCCCTTCATTCTCATCACTATCATCATAATTATTCATGATCATCTTCAAAGCATCAACATTATCAATACTTACAACATCAGTCATGCCCACATCAGTATCATTCATATTCTCCCCCTGTTTTGGGGCAGCTGAGGTCTTCTCAACCTCCTGCACCAGGGTTTGAATCTTTATTTCAGCCTCAGTTAATCTTTTCAATAACATCACATTTTCATTTGTTACCTCCTCATTCCTTCTTCTCAACACAACATTCTCATCCATAACCTCCCTAACCTTTCTTCTCAACTCATCATTTTCCAACATGAACTCAAGATTTCTTTGGAATGTATCAACATGTGGACTAGTAGGTTCAGATGTAGAAAATGGTTCAAATTCAGGTTTGTTTGTGGTAGGTGTTTGAGGTGGGCTAAAAATGATTGGTTCTGATTGGTTTAGGCTAAGAGTTGGTGGTGTCTGTGGTGGTGGTGATTGATGTGTGGAAGTTTCAGGTTGGTCTAGGGTAAGGGTTTGAGGTGGTGTTTGATGTGGTGGGGTTGGTGGTGGTGAGTGTGGTGGTGTTGTAATTGATTGTTCAAGTTCTTCTCTGTGATCCCCCTGTTCAGGAGCTATTATCTCCATTTCTAAACCATCTTCACCTTCATCTCCATCAACATCATCATCATCAGACTCACCTTCATCACTCTCATCATCACCCCTGCTTCCTCCTCTGAGCTCAGCTCAGGCACAGGCATTATAGCCAAATCATGGTTCAATAACCAAGGTAAAATTTCAAAAGGAACATTTGAATTAAAGGTATTGGAGACACCATATTTCTTGATTCTTTTGTAAGCATTAGAGTCTTTCAACTGATGTGTGTCTCCAACTATTGGTAAATCTTGTAGTTCTCTATTGAATATGATCTACAGGAATCTTGGATATTGCAAAAATCTCTTTCTTTCTGGTTTCTTTAGATTCCCTACTAATCCCTCAAAAATCATCTTGGAAAAGTTAAAGGCCAGATCAAAGATTATCCCAACTGTGGCATTTGCTAGATCATGACTCATCAGAGTCCATGATCCCTTCCTTGGTGCACATCCATGAATAATATGATGTATTAAGAACCTATACAGAATTGGAAACATACCCTTCTGAAACTGTCCATCATGGACATTACCTTGATACCCCATTGTTTCTTCAAAAATTTTCAATAAGTGTGCTGTATTGAAGTTTATGTGATTGTGATCATCATCATTCAGTCTTAAACACCTTCTGATCATTCCTTCTGTGATCTGAATCTCCTGTCTGGCTACGGTTGCCTCTATTCTTTTTCCATTCACATCTTCAACATACTCTGCAGATCTCTAGAAATCCAAGGAGTGATTTCTGTAAATTATAGGACTTTAAGTGAGTGCAAAGTTGATGTTTGACCATGCCATCCACAGTATCATTCGAGCCACTGGTTCATTTTCTGGTGTCACTTGTAATAATGCGCATTTGGCTCAAACACATACTTCGGTTGTTCTTGCTCTGCCATATCTGAAATACATAAACAAACATATTCAAAGTGAAATTAGTCATAAAGTTCAGTACTTTAGATAATTTCAGTAAAAAAATATGAAGAAGATAGGGAGAAATCTTCAAGAACCTATTCTTCGACAAATTTATAACCTATACACATAAACAGAGTGTCAGTAATCAAATACATAATCACAGCCCATTTTAGTCTAGTCGAGATCGGAACACATGTTATTAATGCTTACCGAGTCGGAATTAGGAGCTGATAATAATTAGGGTTAGGATCGACTTAGAATTTATGAAGTCGGATAGGTTTCTTTGAGTGTAAGTCTTTTGCAGTGGAAGGAGAGAGAGAGAGAGAGAGGGAATAATGTTGAAAAATTTGTCTAACTCCCTCTTATATACCTTTTTGAAAGTGGGTTTTAAATGCTTTTTGTCATTTTGTGAATTATTAGCTGTCAACCAGTAACATTATCCACTTGATATATTAAAAACATTTAATTTCATTTAAATTTATAAGACCTTACTCGAAAGATTAGTATATCCAAATTCTACTCGGTATACTTCCACATACAAACCTTACTAGGTCAAACTTTTCTTGGAAGATTTTCATTTTTGAATATACAAAGTTTGCCCGAATTCGTCTATATATCAACCCTGCTCGATCAAGTAAATTAATTTAAAGTTAAGACAATAATGAAGAGAGCTTACCCGAAATACTCGATTTATTGAGAAATTAATCACAAGGCATATAATCAAGTATAATCATCAAATAAACATCCTTACTAAGAGTCAATTAAGATCTCCACATAGATTTCTCAATTTCAAATTAAGACTTATCTAGCATGAACCCTCATAAGAATCATAATCAATTTTATCATAATCAATTTTATCATATTAACTAACATATTTAATCAAGTAACACATTCATTCAAGTATGCTTGAAAACATAGTGTGCTCGAGCAATCTTTCTAGAGAATAGTGTGCCGAACAACAATCGTATGCAAAGTATACCCGAATAACCTTCATATAGTACAAAGTGTGCCCGGAAAGGAATTCTAGCAGACAGTGTACTTGGAAAGTTAAGTTTTGAAATTACCAAGTATATTGAAGGAACACAAGTGTGCCCGAAATATAAAGTGTGCTCGGAAAACAAGGTTTGCCCGAAAACACTTGTAATTTCAAAGAAATCATACACATATCACAGAGCATGCTCGAAATGAAATTAAACACATAAACATTTAAGTGTGCTACAGTCTAAAATTTCATAGAGCTTGCCCGAAAATCCTATGTTAGCACTAAGCTTGCTAGAATAAACACATTCAATCATCAGGTATGCCGAACATCAATCTTATTCAAAGTATACCCGGAAAAAAAAATGACAGACTTAAACAGTAACATCTAAGCGTGCCCAGAAAGATTAACAAACATTTCCTAACAACATATTCACACAAATTATAAAGCTTACTCAGTGTACTAACTTAAGTTCACAAAGTTTGCTTGGAATCACAATCAGCAAATAACATGCATAGCTTGCCCGAAACAAGAATTACTTGTTAAAAGTTAATTATAACAACACATAATCATCTCAAGACTTCAAGCCTGCTCGGGAGATTAGTACAACAGTGTACTCTACCCGGAAAGTGTAAATACTTCAAAGCATGCCTGAAAATCATAAAGTTAGTCAAAAATGACTAAGCTTACTCGGAAAGGTTGAAAACTATCAAACCTTACCCGAAATAACGTATTTACACATAAACAAGTCAAAAATGACTAAGCTTACTCGGAAAGGTTGAAAATTATCAAACCTTACTCGAAACAACATATTCACACATAATCAACTGTTTTGTATTTGGAAAGGTTGTAAATCATTAAACCTTACCCGAAAATACATATTCAAACAGTTTGTGCGCAGGAAGGTTATAAAGCATTAAACCTTACCCGAACTTACATATTCAACCTTTTTTAGGCAAAATGCAACACTTTTTGACTTAAACAACTTGTCAAAAATATATTTTTCATTAAAGATCATAGTTTAAGAGCAAATGGTGCATTTAGAGATCAAATTTCAGTTATATTTCTCTTCAAAACATTTTCTTCCATTTTCTGAAAAGATCTCAAGAATGGGATCATATTGACTAAGTAGCTATCTCAATATTTCACTCTCAGCATTATTATGACAACTTAGATAGGTTAACAGCAGGTATAAACTTAGCATGAATTTCATCTCTTTGGTGATATGATTTAGGTTCATTTAAAGCATAATGCATTAATGGTCAACAGTGTGCAATGATGCCTCATATCTCTTCTCAAAGCTTATTTGGCTTTCCCCAGATCACCCCAATTTGACTCCAACCTCCTGTATTTGGTCAAAAATATTTTTGTATGACAAAACTTATTGTATTTTTGTATTTTTTAGATTCAAACATATCCAGAGGTTGAACATTGGACTTACAGTTAGAAACATGCCTTTTATTCAAGATGAGACAGTTTTTGCCAACATCTTTGTAGTTCTAGTTGTAACCCTCTTGTTTGATAAAATATTTAAAACACTTATCAACTTTTGGTTGATTTATTCATTCTTCCCCTTGTTTTTTTGATATTTTCTCAAATTTTCTTAAATTATGTTCCTTGTCATATTTAAAGATGTTTCATTTTTTTTGGTTAACCAAATAACAACAGGCTCGTGTATGACTGGGTAATCACTTTTCTGCCTATCATTCGGAGAGATTTATCTTGAGACATGCAAAACAACTATGCATCTCCACATAAAGATTAGCATATTCATTATGTTTATATCACCTTAGATTTTACATCATCATGGGAAAGCAACCATACATGTTAAGTACTATACTAAGGTCTTTTTAGCCTATTAATTCCATATGATCAGCTAAGTAGTCAATGTACTATCATTTCCCAAAATACAGTTTAATATTCAATCACCCCAATATCTCTTCATTGTCAGGTTAATGGCTATCCTGTTTGACCAAAGGTGGTCAACAGGACCAAACATACATGTGAATATATGTCCTTTCAAAGTCAGAGCTATTGACATAGTTTTAAGTGAATGTATAAGAAACAAGTCATACTTGCCCCAAATGCATTCAGTTTTCAGGTCAATGGCTATCCTTTGTATCTATAGAGATTTAAGGACCAAACATACACAAGTGCATGTCCTTCCAACTGGAAAAATGACATAGTTTTCAGCAAAAACAACTTTATGAGACTTAAAAAAATCCTTCTTTTAAGCTTCTTTAAAGCTTGAACTGAATAATTTTATCATATCTCTACACCATTAATCAACTTGCTCATGTTTTGATCAAAATAAAGTATTTATGCAAAATTCATTATAAAATTCATTAAATCACTTAATTTTGACATAAAACACATTTTGACATAAACAGTTGAATCACATAATCAAATCTAATCATTCTTAACATCATCAAGAAAATAGACTGTACTAACATTCAATGTCTATCCTATCTTAACAACATCAGAAGATCAGATAAAGCACATATTCAAGTAACCATAAACATGTGATTACTTATGACATCAGACAAGTATTTAATTTCATCCAAACGGATCAAACTACTTATCATAACATCATATCAGTTAACATGATAGTCAAGAATTATCATCAATTTCAAACAAATTGCATAGATATTTACTTAAGCACCTATCAGTTAACTTCAAAAACAGTGACATATTCAAGACATATTCAATCAACATTCAGTTGAAACATATTCAATATGTGTAATCTCTAATGAAATAAACTGTTATCTCATAGAGACACACATACATACAGTTAAGTCACACACATTTAACATACTCAGTAACATACTCAGTAACATACTTTAACAAAACATTCAACATGTGTGACCTCTTCTAAACTCTTCAGTTAGCACATAGAGGTACACAACCATGGAACTCATGCTATACTTGGATTTCATCACCCCTTCAAACTCCAAACGCATAATTTCATTTGTAGATCCAAAGATGATATCATCAACATAGACTTGTAAAAGCAACAAATCTGATCCCTTTCTTTTGTAGAAGAGTGTCTTGTCAATGGCTCCCCGTGTGAAACCATTTTCAAGTAGATGAGTTGATAGCTCATCATACCATGCTCTAGGAGCCTGATGTAATCCATAAAGGGCTTTGTTTAACTTATACACCCTGTTTGGATACATTGGATCCTCAAAACCTGGTGGTTGAGCAACATACACCTCTTCATCAATCTTTCCATTTAGAAATGCAGACTTAACATCAAGCTGGAACACTTTAATGTTCTTTGAGGCAGCATATGCAAGAAAAATCCTGATAGCTTCAAGTCTTGCAACTGGTGCAAAGACTTCCTCAAAGTCTATTCCTTATTCTTGAAGACATCCCAGTGCTACAAGTCTAGCTTTGTTTTTAATCACTAAACCCCTTTCATCCCTTTTGTTTCTGAAAACCCACTTGGTTCCAATTGCATATCTGTCATATGGCTTGTCTACAAGATCCCACACATGTAGATCTCTAAACTGTGCCAATTCCTCTTGCATTGCCTCTACCCAACTATTGTCTTTTAAAGCTTGAGCAATGTTCTTTGGTTCTATTTAAGATAGAAAGCAAGAGTACAGACAGATGTTTGTTATCTCAGAATGACTCCTTGTAACTCTTTCATGCAAGTCACCAATGATATTTTCAGCAGGATGATTTTTTTTCAACAGTAAGAGTTTGTATTATCATATATGTAGACAAATTTGTGTCAAGATTTATTTCATTGAGTTCAGGTTCTTCAATGATCAAATCAGCTTCTGCATCATGAAACTGTGGTGCTTCCTCATTGTTTTGTCCTGAAGTAGATGCACCATTGTTTCCCAGATTCAAATTTTGGAATAAGTCTTGAAATCTTTCTGTGGTGACAGCTTCTTCATTTGATTGGTTGCTTGTGTCACTCTCATTCTGAACTTGATCATTCTGTACATTTGGACTGTCTTGATTGTTCATAGCCTGATCTTGTTCAATGACCTTGCTTGAGGAGCTATTCACAAAAGTGTATTCCTTTTCTTTTCTAGCAACCTTTTTCCACAATTCTTCTAAGTCCAATTCTTTCTTCATATTCTCTGCAAGTACACTGGTCTTGTAGAATGAATCATCAAAGTCTTCAGAATAAATCTTGAATGACTTTATTAACTTCTCATGATCAAACAGCCATTCTGCACCACTGACTGTGTTGAACTGATTCTCATTAAAAATGATGTCAGAAGACTCTATCACACTCATGTGATCTTTCACATATACTCTGTATGCCTTTGAGTGAGTAGAATATCCAACAAAGAAACAATCTAGTGACTTAGTTTGAAACTTGTTCAAATAATCTCTAGTGTTCAAAAGAAAACATTTGCAACCAAAGGGCTTGAAAAACTTGATGTAAGGCTTTCTATTATTGAAAATTTCATATGGAGTCTTGTTATGCCTTTTGTTTACAAGCACCCTGTTTTGAACATAACATGCTGTATTGATTGCTTCAGCCCAAAAAGAGACAGGCAAATTTGCATCTGCCAACATGGTTCTTGCAGCTTCTATCAAATTCTGTTTCTTCTTTTAGCCACTCCATTTTGTTCAGGAGTTCTAGGAGCTGAAAATTGTTGAAATATCCCTTTCTGTGTGCAAAATTCTTCCATAACTCCATTCTTGAACTCTGTACCATTGTCACTTCTCATCATCTTGACTTTCTTATTCAACTTGTTCTCAATCATTGTGACACAACCTTTAATCAACTCAACAGTCTCATCTTTGGTACTTAGGAAATAAACCCAAGTGTATCTTGAATAGTCATCAATGATCACCAGACAGTATCTCTTCTTTCCAATACTTGGCACGCTCACAGGACCAAAGAGATCCATGTGAAGTAACATAAGTGGTTGATCAATTGAATTGATGAGCTATGTCTTATGAGTAGACTTGTGTTGTTTTCCCTTTTGACATGAGTCACAATGATCATCTAACTTGAATTCTCTTGTAGGTAATCCAATTACATGCTCACCTTTTACCAGTCTATTCATGTTCTTCAAGTTTACATGACACAGTTTCCTATGCCACAATTTAGATTCATTTTCAGTGGCTTTGGAAACAAAACATGCACCTCCTCTTGAAATGGCTTCTTTCATATTCAACTCATACAAGTTTCCATTTCTTGGTGCCATCATCATAATCATTTCAGGTGGAATTACAAACTCAGGTTTTAAAATGAAACAGTGTGAATCATCGAAACTGACTTTGTAACCTTTATCACACATTTGTGATATGCTCAGCAGATTGTACTGAAGACCTTCAACATGAAATACATTATCAAATGAGACTTTCCCATTTGTTAAGATTCCTTTTCCAACAATCTTTCCACCATTCTCATCACTCCCAAAAGCTACTAGACCTTCATACTTCTCTTCATAGTTGACATGAGATCTCTTGTCACAAGTTATGTGCCTAGAACAACCACAATCCATATACCATATGTCATTAAGAGGAGTGGACTGTTCCTGAGATGATGATCCCTTTTCTTTCTCAATTATGGCCATGAATGCCACATTTGCTTTCCTGATGTCATCTGCAATGTCCTCTTCATGATTGCTCCAATCAAAGTTTTCTTCATGTTGTGTAGTCACTGCCACATTTCCTTGATTTCTGATTTGATTTTGATTTGCTGGAACAATGGTGTTTAGTACATTTTGAGCTGCTTGAAGGTTTTGATTGTTGTTCATCTGAAAACCTTGAGTCTGTTGCATACTTTGTTGTTGATTATTCATTTGAGGATGAAAGTTGTTTAAGTTGGTGTAACATCCCGAAATTTCAAAGTGATATTAATTATATTACTTACTAATAGAGGGAAAGTTTACTCGGGTTGTCAGGAATTAAATAATATAGTAGGAGTTGGTATGAGTCGGGCTAGTGTTGGAATAATGGAGATGGGTTAAATGAGAATGGGCCTTAGGTCCATGGGATTTCAGGGATATAAATATCCCCTAAACCCAAAAATATCTTCATTTCCTTACTTTCTACACACACACTCCAAAAACACACACACCATCTACACCGCTGCCGGGCCGAGGAGAGGAACGGGCAGATCCGAGAGAGAGAGAGAGAGCGATTAGTGTGTTAACAAGTTAAACGAGATCCAAACAAGCTCAAAAAGGTATGATTCTTGATCTTTGAAGTTTAAAGATCCAAGCTTTTTAGTGTATAAGCGACCGAAAATGGTCGGGAAGCGTAGTGGGTGATATTGAACCATAGAAAGGGTGTTAAAATCGCTCAAAATGCTGGACAGAAACCGAATAGCGGCTGATCTGGACAACTTCGCCTACAACTGGGCAACTTCGCTTTCAAAGCGATCAACTTCGCCTGCAAGCTAAGTTCGCCTGACGGCAACTTCGCTGTAAAGTTAAGTTCGCCTAACTGGTAACTTCGCCTGAGTCCAAGTTCGCCTGATGACAACTTCGCCTGAAGCCAAGTTCGCCTGATGGCAACTTCACTGTAAAGCTAAGTTCGCCTAGCTGGTAACTTCGCCTAAAGCTAAGTTCGCCTAAGGTTAACTTCGCCTAGAGCTAAGTTCGCCCGAGGGTTAACTTCGCCTAAAGTCAAGTTCGTTTAGAAAATAAATTAAAAATCTAATGAAAAATGTGTTAAGACAGTTAATGGAAATAAAATTTTTTCCAAGCTGACCTGGCAGCTCGACCCTAGCCAGGGGCTCTGCCCCTTAGACCCTGCTAGGGGCTGCCGCCCCTAGACCCCGCTGCCAGGGGCGCTGCCCCCGGACCCCCGTTCGTTGTGGGTAGTAGTTAAGACTGGAAAGATGATATAAGTAGTGATAGTTGTTTGATACGTGTACTTGTTATACAGTCAGCCGTGCACAGCTGAAGAAAGGGATTACGATTAACGGTGAACGTAACCGTGTTCAGGTGAGTTTCTAGCCCCATTCCTTGTTATGTTTTCGGGGCTGTGTGCATACTCGATGTGTTGTTAATACATTTATCCTAAGTGATAAGTGTATGTCATATGTGATATGTGTGATAGATATGAATGATTGTTTGTCGGTACGCGAACGATCTTCGGATATTGCGCGTACTGTCAGGTTAAAAATAAAGGTACGAATATTATATATCGAAGATGCATGAATATTTCAAATGAATACTTGTCGGGGCGTGAACGATCTTCGGATATTGCACGTAACGACAAGGGGTATGGTTGTTAAATGAATGAGGTAAAGAATGCCTAGAGTGTTCTTATGTTATAATGTAAGTATGTGTATATAGGTACACGAATGGCATGTGAGTTCAACGTTCGACATAGTAAGTTAGGATGGCAAATCCCTCTAGCTTCTGTCGGACATAGACTCGGCTGGTAATGGCGTAGTTAAGGACTGCGAGCCTTATACGTGAAGTAGATGATATATGTAAACGTAGATAAGGACTGCGAACCTTATACGTAATGTAGATAGGCGTCAGCATAGGAAAGGACTGTGAACCTTACACATGCTGTATTTGTAGCATAGGGGAGGACTGAGAACCTCGTAAGTGCTATGAATTAGGTTGCAACATAGGGAAGGACTGCGAACCTTGTACGTGTTGTGGATGTATTTCAGCATAGGAAAGGACTGTGAACCTTATACGTGCTGATTTTGTAGCATAGGGGAGGACTGCGAACCTCGTACGTGCTATGAATTAGGTTGCAACATAGGGAAGGACTGCGAACCTTGTACGTGTTGTGGATGTACTATGGTATAGGGAAGGACCGCGATCCTTGTACGTACCATAAATGGTGAACATAGGTAAGGACTGCGAACCTTGTACGTGTTCACGACCTTGAGTACAGGTATAGACGGTGAACTATGAACGTACTCTCGGTAGACTGAGGTTAGTGATTGTAGATATGTATGTATATATGGTAGCAAGTATGTAGGTAGAACAGAAGGGTAACTAGTGAAGTATGGATATGTATCTACAGATATGTATGTATGTGTATGTATTGTATGGCGTTCGATTAACTAGAACTCACTCAGCGTAGCTGACTTTTAGTATGCACGCAGGTGAGTAGGATGAGGCAGCTCGCTTGAGGAGACACGTGGCATTGAACAAGAGCCTGGCATCTGAAGACTTATGATGTTTTAATTTTAATGCTTTAATGTTGAAAGACAAAGGATGTTTTGAGACAAATTGTGAATTATGTAATGTTTTATGAAAGTTTTATATTCCGCGTAAATGTTTTAATTAACTCTGATATTTAGAACTGCGTTTATGAGTAAATCCAACGCTAAAGTAGGGCCACCGGTGACGGGGCCTTACAGTTGGGGTTGTAATTGTTGTTGGGATTGAAGTTGTTAAAGTTGTTCATTTGACTGTTTTTGTTGTTGAATCTTGGCTGATTTTGTTGGTAATTCTGCTGACCTCTTGGTTGTTGATATTGATGCTGACCTCCTGGTTGTTGATTCTGGAATTGATTCATTTGAAAGTTTTTGGTTGATTGCATTCTCTTGCAAAATGATCAGGTTGTTGACAATTGTAGCATATTACTTTTGACTTGTCAAAACCAATCCTGTCATTAGGACCAGAAACCAGAGACCTACCAGTTCTGTTATACAGCCTTCTACTTCTCAAACCCAACATGGCAGCTTGTCATTTCAAATCCATGTCTTCCAAATCATCTGCATCAATTTGTTCCAAATCATCTTGTACCACACTTGTGTGAATTAGGTTCTTTGCAAAAAATGAATTATATGACTCAGTAAACATAGACAACAAGGCTTGTGTTTCATTGCTTTGACAATGTCATGTTTCAGTGTTAGGAACATTTCCACTTGACATAGAGGTAGAATTAGAATCATCAATCAGTTGCACATTGAACCTCTGCTGATTTCCTTGATTACTTGTGCTACCCCCAATGAAAGATTTTGGAGTGACAGCATTATGTTCAGCTAGTTCTTCAATAATGGGAATTTGCTGTTGGTTCTTGGTGGAAAAATTTCCCATTGGTGCAATCAATGCATTTGAAACATTGAAACATGGTCTATCTTCCTTGATCATCTCATTCTCAATCATTTCAAGTTCAGCAGCCTGAAGAAAGCATACTACATCATCCAATTTCAATTCATTGAAGTTTTGCTTCTTAAGGATGAATTTGCAAGCAGTATACCATTCTTTTGGCATTGAGTTGAGTAACTTTGTATTCAAATCAAAGTCAGTCATTACATAATCAGTTGTTCTCAACTCATTCACAATACTTAGAAATCGTTCTAGTATTGATTTCAACCTTTCTCCATCTCTATACTTGAACCTTTCCAACTGTTGCTTCAATCTTTGCTTCTTTATGTTCTTTAGTGCAGTATTCCCTTCATACATTTCAAGAATGGCATCATACATTTGCTTGGCTGTTGTGTGATGAGCCACCTTGGTCAGAATCTCCCAAGACAAACCTAGCTTAATCATAGCTAAGGCTTTGTCATCCACCTTTCTCATTTTTCCCTTACAGCAGCAGTTGCAGTAGCATTTGCACCTTCTTCAACAGCAGTTTGTGGACCATCCTTAATGGAGCTCCACATGCCAATATCATTGTAGCATACGGGTGCTTCAAAAAGTACCTTCCATTTGATAAAGTTTTCCTGTCCATACAACCTAGGTATCTTGTTAGTAGACACCTCTTGTTCCTCATATCCAGACATTTTGAGAAATCAAAAATCAGTTTCTTTAAAAAGAGTTTCAAAATAATCAAATCTGAAAACAGAATGCTTAGATCTGATGTGTCTGATGTGATTAGAACAAGATTTAGATATAAAGATTAGAACTTTAATTGAAATAAGGAAGAGAAAACACCGGTAGATTGTAGATCTGGAAGAAAAAATGAAAAACAGAGTTGCTGACGTCACAAATCAATCGAACAGTGGTCTGCTTACGCCATTCTTCTTCAAATCTTCAATCAGCAACAATCTTTCTAAAATAGCAGTAAACAAGCTTTGATACCACTTGTCGGTCCCTTGGATTTCAGCTGGATCTTAATCAATCAAGTCATAACTCACACAGATTAATCGTGTTGACAAGAGAGTTAATGACGGGTTGCTATATTTAGAAAGATATCCGTTTGTTAAAGGCGGAATCAATAACAAACATACGGTTGCAATAAATAATCACAGGTAGAAGGCACACTCAAGATTCACTCAAAAGATTTCCATTTATATAATGTTAATCATACAAAAGGATAATCGATTTAGGGTTTTCTAGGAATCCAAAGACAGCCGTCACACAATATTCTCTAAATAAATGAGTCAGTCTTATCCGTATTGTGTGTTCTGCCTCTCTCTCCTCTGGCGGCGTGCCCTAATAAAATGTGTAAATCGATTAGCACAATGTACGTCTCTATGTATGGTTTTAATTTCTTGTTTCAATTATCAGTTTGTAATTTTTAAATTTGGCAAACCTGCCAATTTATAAAATCCTTATAAAAGGGCTCCTCTTGTAATGGTTATGACATATTGACATTTTAGAAATAGAAATTTAGTTACTTTTCGTGAGAATTATTCTTTGTGTGTTTTATTTGTTTCCGCACTGCATCAACAGTTGCATGGATGCACTTGGCATATGTTTATAGTTGGCACAACATAAGTTTACTGTTTTCTGGAGGTGGATTGGGTAACAGATGAAAATGGGCAACCTTTTAGCATCAGTCAAAATCGCTTTTCTTAAACATTTTGTGTCAAATCTGATAAAAAAAGTTAATTATTTAAAAAATAACCGAACTTCTTTGAATCTGTGCTAATCAGTTTGAGGTTTGGTGAATTTTGACTGATTTCTTGTTAGCTAGTTTCTTTCAGTTTTACCCGCTTCACATAAGACACAACCTGGATTGGCCGGTCCATTAGATGGATCAAATTGCCACATCTACTGTATCTTTCGGGAACAAGTTAATGCTCATTCGTGTTTCTCTGATCTTGCACAGCTCAATTCGCATATTTAATGTCACCTTTATGCATTCGGTTTCAGGCTAAACAAATAGTTTGGAATTATGTATTTACGTAAGTTTTTCAGTATTGTTTATGATCATAGAAAGTTCAAACGATGGAGTCAAATCAAGTTAGCCTTCAGTTAGACAGTTAGTGTATTATCTAGTTGGTTATCATGGTAACTACACATAGTAGACAATGAACGCATTCGTTTACTTCTCCATTTAGTGTAATAGAGAGTGCTCAATAAATTTTCAAGCTATCTTATGCACTTATCAATTTTGTCTACTACCAGGACTCGGTTATGACTTATGTGTCATGTCTTGATTACCAGAAGAACTTCTATGTTTGTTACAAACATGATTGGAAGCTTGCACCCTTAGTTTGCACTCAAGGATTTGGTCACACCATCTTACTTCCTCTGGTGATGCTTTTGGTACATCTGAAGAAACACTTCGGTGTTTTGAAGGAACCATTTGTAAGACAATTTTGTTTGGAATTTTTAATAAATCAAGTCTAATGTCAAATTATCTAAGTACTTTCTGTTACAAGCATTGTACCAAGACATGTCATAAAAAATAAGTTTCCTTGCATAAGTTCCTGTATCAGTCGGTCAGATTACACTCCGCTGAAGGTGGGGTACGAGTAAAACTCTGCAACAAGAAAAAGTAAAGTATAAAGGGAAGACATGAGTTTAACATCACACTAGATTTTTGAAATTATAATATAAGAATGCTGAATGCACAAACCTGCACCATCTCGAATAAAGCCTTTGCATTCTCATCATTCTTGAAGTGATCCCGAACAGGCTGCATTTTATATAAAATATGAATATTTTTAAAGTTGTGTAAAATTAAATAATAACATTAACTTGCAAAAAAATATAAATAAGAACTAGCAAACCTGCAAAATCTTGTTTAAGGCCTTTGATAGAGCGAGTTTTAGGTCAACAGGTTGTAGATCCCCTTTCAAATAATCAGAAGCTAGCTCTTCAAAACTTGTGAAGGTCCTGATCGATCGTAAAAGTAAATAAGTATGAAAAAATTCGTAATTAAAAACGACGATAATAATAAAGCAAACTCACTTTTCTCCTTTGTTTCCTGCTGTTCTTTCAACCTTGAACTCATTGAACCACAGGAGTACAATGTATTTTATGTACACGAGGCATGGGTTACCATCAACCAAGTTCAGCGGACAGTATGTGCTTTGTATCTTTGAATTAACCACATCCTATGGCATACATCATGCACATGAAAATAATATCACACAACCAAAATGCAACATGAAGACTAAATTAATATCACACCTCCTTATCTTCCATAAATATGGCAGAAGCAGGATTAGACTTTGCCATTTTTTCCTGTCCTTCCAACAACTCTGGAAGTATATCTGTGAATACCAAGCAACAAATAACGATGACAAATATATATATATACTTGATGTGATTCGTTAATACATTTACCTTAAGTGGTAAGTGTATGATATGTTATTGCCTTATGTATGATGTATGAATGCTATAGAAAATATTGAGATTATGTATGAAAGTTTATGCAGATGAAACTAAAGAAATGTATGGTATGGTTGCACAGAATAAAGGGACCATAGCCTAATAATATCTGTGAGGATAGGGACCAGACCCTAATAATATCTATGAGGATAGGGACCAGACCCTAATAGTATCTGTGATGTTCGGGACCAGAACCTTATAATATTTGTGATTTTAGGGACCAGACTCTTACAATATCTGTGAGGTTATAAGGTAGAAGGCTCTTTAAAATGTAATAATAGTTATGTATGTATAATGAAGGTAAAGAAAGTATGAAAGAATGAACGTATGAATGTATGTGTGAAAGTAAGGTGAACAGGTATAGTATGTAAGATGTACCTACCTTCGGGTATGTATATAAGTATGTGAACGTATTGTATGTTGCTTTATTAACTAGAACTCACTCAGCGTAGCTGACTTTTAGTATGCACGCAAGTGAGTAGGATGAGACAGCTGGCTTGAAGAGGGACACATAGCAGAAGAATAAAGAAGCTGACATCTGTAGTGACAGTTAGATTGATACGTGTAATTATTATACAGTCAGCCGTGCACAGCTCAAGAAAGGAATAACCATTAACGGTGAACGCAACAGGATCCAGGTGAGTTTCAAGCCTCACTTCTGTGTTATGTTTTCGGGGCTGTGTGCATACTCGATGTGATTGTTAATACATTTATCCTAAGTGATAAGTGTATGCCTTATGTGATATATGTGAAAGATAAGAATGTTTGCTTGTCAGTACGTGAACGATCTTCGGATATTGCACGTACTGTCAAGTTATAATGCTATGTATGAGATATAAATGATATGTATGTAAGTTATGAATGTAAGAGATAGAAAGGTAGAAAAGGGACTGGACCCTAATAATATCCAAGTCAGAAAAGGGACCGAGCCCTTTAATAATCTCGAGGTAGAAAAGAGACTGGACCCTAATAATATCCAAGGCAGAAAAAGGACCGAGCCCTTTAATAATATCGAGGCAGAAATGGGACCGGACCCTAATAATATCTGAGGCAGAAAAAGGGACCGGACCCTAATAATATCCGAGGCAGAATAGAATAAAGTAAAGTAGAATTTAAAGTAAAGTATGAATGAGAATATGCACGTTATGAGTAAAGTATGAGAATATGGATTATATACAAAAGAATGTAAGTATGTATGGAATGTACATTATGTGATTAACTAGAACTCAATCAGCGTAGCTGACTTTTAGTATGCATGCAGGCAAGTAGAATGAGGCAGCTAGCTTGAGGGGTACACGTGGCAAACGAATAAGAGACTGGCATCAAAAGAATAATGACGTTTATGTTAAATTTTATAACATTTTGAAAGACAAGCATGTTTATTTTTAGACAAGTTATGGATTAATGTAATGTTTTATGAAAGTTTTAATATTCCGCGAATGTTTTCATTAACTCTGATGATTAGAACTATGTTGATGAGTAAATCCAACGGCCAAATGTGGGGCATCGGTAACGGGGCCTTAAAATTAGACACTGATTCGATTCGATAGCTTTGGAAATTCGATTGCTTTTGATTTGATTCGAACGGAGTCTATTCGATTCGATTAGACTGTACTTTCTGTCACCTTTTACAAGATTTCCTTTTTAAGAATGTCACCTCAATCAACTTTAACACTTTATGGATCTAACAAACATCCATATTTTAACACTCTTGAACACCAAATATTGAATTTTTAAGCACTTAATCTTTGAATCTTCACAAAATTAACACACAAACTTAACCCGAATCTTGAACACATGTATTTTTGAACTTATGAACACTTTATCTTCACTTTTAGGCCCCCATAACCCACAACAACACTTGAAAACCTATCTTAAACCCAAAAAAGACCAAAATCCAAGGTTGTGACCCAAGATCTATAACTAGTAGAGCCCGAAAACTCTGGGACCACTTGTAGGTACCTTGTTCGGATCTAACAATACAACAACTAGTCTACTTGGATCAACCTCTACACTAGCTAGCGGAAATCACTAGTGAGAACCGAGATCTTAGATCTTGTTTGGTTATGTTTATTTCTGTGAGGGAAGAGAGAAGAGAGATTAGAGAGAGTTTGTAAATAAGATAAGGATAAGGCAAAATGGCAAAAGGTCAGTTTGCATCAGATGCACTACTATTTATAGTATGTGTACTCATGCATATTCTATTCATTATTCACGACCCATTGGACTCCAAAATACATAGTCTTGGGTCTAAACATACAAATAAACATAGTCCAACTAGCTAACGTACATAGATGATACATTACAATCAAATACTTAATATAAAATGGGCCTAACATACACATCTATTATTACTATGCACATGTAATTATTTACTTATTTATTTGTATTTGTATTTGTCAGTTTATCAATTTTTCACAAGTTATTCATTATTATTATTATTATTATTATTATTATTATTATTATTACATTTTAATCTCATTATTTTTTGTTATCACAACGACTTTGATCGATAAACACCAAAAGCGTAACCACTATGTCACCAATTCATCCTGATTGATAAACAAACAAAAACTAAACTACTAACTCTCATTTATATCAATCAAAAAATATAGCTCAAAAATTTAATTACAATCTCTCAAACCTTAACTCGGTTTGAAACTTGATGAACCCTAACTCGATTGCATTTAGATGAACCCTGGCTCTGTTACATCTCGTGTGTGTTTCCATATGAATCCTAACTCTGCTGCATCTCACACTTTCTATAATGCCTAACCGTAACTTGATTTATATAAACCAATCTAACTTGCTAGCCAACACATTGCCAATTATAATTACAACGTAATCAGGAAACATAACCAACTATGACTCACATGTCGGCTCCTCAAGTTTACCGACTTGTGACTTGGAGTCTGAAATTACGTCCAACACTTTCAACCTTTGTGCAGCCAAATGCGGTTTTATGAATTCATCTTAAGCGGAAATTAGTGTCTCATGTTGGTTTTCTTTTGTATCATATTTTGAATTAGTTTTTTCATAAGAACCGATGATTTTGAATCAACTTCTTTATCCCTCGTTTAAAAGGTTATTTCGATTGGCTTAAGAGATGTGAAGATGATTGATGCGAAGAGTCGTATCTTGGCCGGGCATAATCGGAGGACAAGCTCTTTTGTAGCCATGTGTTTTAATGAACCCAGTGTTTTCACGACCAGATCGGATCGGCCGGTCGGACCAGTTGGACCGAGATTCGGTGGCGTCAACGGTCCGGTTAAGCATATGTAGCTCGCTTTTGAAAAACCCGGCCGATCGAGAACGATTGAACCGAAAACCGGTTTAGCGATCGAACCGGATATAGAGAGGAATCACCGGTGAAAAGACTTTCTGTGTCGGATCTTCAAGTGGAATAGGGGAGAGAAGTGTTGGATCTGAACATAGAACTACGCAGGGCCGGCCCATAGGGGTGGCGGAGTGGTCAACAGCCACAGGCCCGACACCTCGTTAGGCCCAAAATTTTATTTTAAAAAAATTTATACTTACTTTTATTAAAAACAATATGTATATTTAATGTTTAAACTCATTTACATGACCACTAGCTTGGTTTAGTTGCAAATGGGTATTACTCTCAATCAAAAAGTTATGGTATTTAGTCTCTTTTGAGACATGTTTAATCATATTTTTATACAAAACTTTTTTACACAGCTAAATTATAACTAAATAAACCCATTTGAAAATTTAATTGTTAAAACCGACAAAATACTCCTTTTTAATTAAAGCCAAACAAAATTCGCATTCGACTCAAAAAATTTTTTGCTTTCTCGGAGTCGGGCCTAGAACTACAGGGCCAGGTTGGAAAGCGATGCAACAATGAATTGCAGAGATTAGGGGATGAAAATGGTTGATTCACATGTTTGCTGCTGCAGATGGAAGAAGATGATCAAACAAATGAAAGATGTTAAGGGTTTTTTATTAACTTTTAAATGGGCTTGTGTATTGGACTGATATTTATTGAAAATGAATTATGGGCTCACATATATTATACTAATGTCATATTGTCATGGCTAGCAAACACAGATTCATATACATACAAAATCAGGTTCGACCGGTCCGACCAGTAAACCGGTAAGATGTTTGGTTCGACATTCGATTTGGTTATGAAAACATTGTCTTTTGCCTAAGTCCGCCGACATTGGTTAAGAGAGAGAGTTTATTGATTTTTGTTACGTGATATGTAGACGGAAAAATCATATATACCTATTTGGTATTCTTTTGATTGAGGCTATTGGTTTTCTTTTAATTAAAGTTTTATGAATATGTTAAAGGTTGTGATAATTTGATTAATAGCATGTTTAGGATTGAGTTTAAAAATAATTTACGTATTTTTATAAAAAACAATAAGTTAAAAAATGTATGACAATTACTAAAATCTTTTTTATCTTAGCATTTTGAAATGGTTAAAAGTTGTTTTAAAAACACAAATCTTAGTTTTTCAAAATGATTTTTTAAAAAACTAATGAGTCAATATGCTGTTTTGAAACTCAATCTCAAACATGCTCTAAGCTTTTGGTTTTGTTTTGCTAGAGGCTATTACACAAATAACATTTTTTGATATTTTTTTTTTTGAATATCTAAATTGATGTAATGATGTTTTTCGTTTGCTTGAAGTTGTTACATGAACAACATGCAAATACATGATGATTCAAAGACGGTCAACGTGATGCTCTTAATGTTTATGAGTTTTCTTTTGATTACGTGTATATTTTAAAGGCTGTGGTGATTTGAACCTTTTGTTACTTTCGTTAATCCAAAGACCGTCATTGACGTCTCAATGTGATGCTCTTAATGTTTTTGAGCTGGAAGTTTTTCACGGGTTCATGGAGCTTTGCTGCAACGCACATGCAAAAACTCGTTATTATTGATAATAACATGAATGATATTATTTTTATTAATTCAAAACAACAAACGAATGACGAGTTAATTCAAATCACCGAATAAATAAATGTATATTTGAATTTGATGCTAGGCCAAACAAGCCCTATGCAAAACCAAGTGAATTACTTAGGAAAATGAAGATATACAAACGGGAGGTCACATTAATTGTATGTCAAATGATAAAGAAAGTCAAAGATCAATCGGTGCTAATCTATATACATATTAAAAGACAACTATCTTAACATTTTTGGTGCTTTAGGAGTTGTATTTTGGGCTTCTTTTGTTGTTTTAATTGCTTTAAAATATATACCTTATGCTTTCAAAAGGGTACCCTTTGCCACGTACTGTTTTCTTTACACGGTTGATTTCCTGGTCTTCCACACGTGTAATATGAAGTTACAGCTTACTTTACACTTTGATATATTTTTCTATCTCCATCTCCCGTCAGTCGCTCTTAATTCCACTTTTTCTTTCTGTCTTCATGTTTCTATCTCTGTTTATACCATCGCTACGATTTGTTCCTCTAATTCACTGGTTGGTTTCTCTATGTTTTGTGTGAGAGATAACCGGTCGTTTACAGAGGCGATGTGTCGTGGTGGTGGGGCTATTCCTAGGCGACGGCAATGGTGGAGATTGGTGGGTTTCGACCACCGGCCGTTTCTATTTCGGCGGTGGCTTGAAGCAAAACTTCAGTGGATCGCGGATTCTTTCATTACACACGAACCGTGAGATGATTTTTACACTTTTTTTTTCTTAAATCGTTTATAGAAATCCATAGAGCATGCATCTAATTTGGAGGTTTTTTCTATGTGGTTGTAATTGTACTTAAACATCATCAATGTAAGTGTTCAGAACCGTGCTTTGTAAATTTGTGAACTACTTGCCAAAATTGATTTGATTGGGCTTCTTTGGGCTGTAGTTATCATCACTGTTTTGGTATTATGAATATAAGTCTTTGACATGAGGTGCTTGGAGCCTGTGATGGTCTCTTGAGGCTCCACTGTTAACAGCTTTGTTACTTGAATGTGCGAGGCAATGATGTGTATCTGAGCCTGGGAGTAATGTTTACATCAATAAAACTGAGGTTTGGCAATGATAATGACCATCTTAGATTGGCAACTGAGATGGCTTCACACAAGCAACCTAATATATTGCCTCCTTGATTTTGAGCCTGAACTTACTATTAATGTTGGCTAACGATTATTTAGGACATTCATGATAATCGTTGAATGGCTACAAAGTTTTAAACTATTTATTGGATCTTATAAAATCCACTGTTGGTGGTGTTTTAATTGCTCCTCTATGTAGCTGTTATGTTCACTTTATATATGGGCAGTGATAAATGAGTTTTGGCATTGCAGCCATAACTTTTGAGCTCATCTGTTATGGTTCAATGTTTTATTGTCAGTTGTTTTGGTCATGGGTGCCTTTGCTTGCCGGTCACTTGAATCGTATTTCTGGGCTATGATGATGATTTGTTATTTGGAATGGTAACGTTTGCTGCAACTTTGACCGTTATCTGAGCCTCAAATGTTTACAGGCCTTTCGTTGGCCCCAAGTGTCGAAGAAGTCAACCACTGATGTTTGGAGAAAAATGAAGAAGATTGTGTTTTGTTTCTTTAATATTATGTGTAGATGAATAAATCTTGATGGCCCGAATAAAGTTTGAAACTTGAAACCATGATTTCATATCAAGAAATCACGAGTTTTGACAACTATGATTTTTCTCTCTTTTGGAGTAAATTTAATGTGTGGTTTTGACTATTGTGTACACTTTTGCATTTGATGATGGTTGTAATTAAACTTTTAAAATTTTTATGCTAGATTTTAGTTGTTTCGTTACTGTAATGTATCAACATTTGAGAATCATTCTCAAATGAAGACTCTTGAATGAAATGATAAATGGTATGAACTTTTTACTCAACATTTGAGAATCATTCTCAAATGAAGACTCTTGAATGAAATGATAAATGGTATGAACTTTTTACTGTTTTTATTATATTGAGAATCTCTTACTTGATGTTAGTAATCAGCGGATGTTAAATCTGGCAACACCTTCACACCAACCCAGCGCAACGCGCGGGTACTTAACACTAGTTGTATGTTAAATGACAAAAGAAAGTAAAGGTCAACCGATGATAATAGTATGTCAAATGATGAAGTGAAAAATCAACCGGTGCTAATTGTAAAATGTTAGAAGTTTGTTTACATGTTTATTATATCTCACTATAAATCTTTTTCTCTTAAAAATTTACAACATATTACATGTTTGTTTAAAATCTATTAATTTGTTTACAAAATATATTATTTACAACATTTAAACTTGTTTCTTATTTTCATTTTTAGAATGAAAAGAAATAAATAATGCTCAACATTTAAACTTGTTTCTTATTTTCATTTTTAGAATGAAAAGAAATAAATAATGCTCGATATCCCTTGACGTTCGATTGAAAAATGCTCGATTTGATTTTGACGTGTTTCGATTATTGCTCGGTTCGAATTTCAGCCATTCGGTTCGGTGTGTTTGTAAACAAACCAAGCAACGAGAAAGTTCATCCATAAATGAGTTTTATTTGTTACGTGTTTCGCTTAACTTTGTTGACATAAGACGGCTAACTATTTTAATTTATATCTAACTGGATATTACCAACTCAGTTCATCCATAAATGAGTTTTATTTGTGAATTTGTTAGATAAATGGGTTTACTTGTATCACCCAAATTATGCAATACAAGAGGTCACTCATGTGAAACTAGACTAGCTAGTTTCCAAGAACCAAATGTTGGGCTTCGTAGGCCGTGTTTGGTCGGTTTATTATTTGAAGTCAAAAGAGGAGACGGGTACGAGTGGCCGGGCCTAAGCCAGTTCAGTTGAGATTTCTTATTCAATAATTTACAAACCTTAGTTTAATCTGTATTTAAATAACGCTATATACTTGTAATTTTTAATTGAAAGGAATTGTTCGTGCATCACCACCGTGCCTGCCACTTAGCCGATAGGATAGAACAGTAGTGGAAGGCCGCGAGTTAGATTTATTTTGGGTCGTCGGTGTTGTTTACGAATTGGTAAACAGAGAGAAGAAATTAAATTATTGTCTTTCTTCTTGGAACCGTGACATAAGAAATGGTGAATGAAATTATTTTTCTTTTTGTTGCCATATGTGGTTGTTGACACCGAAGAGAAAGAAAACCAGAGTTGTTTTTTGTTTTATAAATATTTGACCAACAGATTCATTTAAGCGAAGGTCGAGTCAAAAACGAGTTAATCAGTCCTATTTGTTGAAGAACAGTTGTCGAATTGGAATAAATGTTAAAGAAACCAAAACCAGCGTTGACTTGCGTTTGTCAGGTTTTATTGTTTCAGTTTTTGATTTTCAATTCATTATTCCGTTGCGTATAAATAGGTTGATTGTTTAACTTAGTTCAGTAAAGCAACAGTTAAGTTCAGGCATGTGCCATTGTTGTGTTTGTCTATGTTATTTTATCCATGTTTTCATTTTAATCATTGTCATGGCAGAAGACGGAAAGGGTTTGATACAGAAGTTTGACGGACAAATGTTTTGTTTGTGGAAGATGCAGATTGAAACGTTACTTTGTCAGAAAGACTTAGATGTAGCGTTTAAGAATGAAAAACCAAAAAAGTTGTTAGATGAAGATTGGAAGAAGTTAGACAAGAAGCCTACGACTTGTATTATTTTGTCGTTGTCGAAATATTTGGTGTTAAACATCATGAAAGAAACCACAACGCGCGGTACGATGGAGGCACTATCCAACATGTATGAGAAGCCTTTAGCAACAAATAAGTTCTATCTGATCCTAGAGCTAGTGACAACAAGAATGAAAAAGGGATGGTCAGTTACAACGCATATCAATGATCTTAATTCAATTATGTCCCACTTAGTGTCAGTCGCCAATAAGTTTGATGATGAAGTTCAAGACCTATTGTTATTATCCTCTTTGCCCGACAATTGGTTGCAAACTGTGGCTGCGGTTTTTAGTTCATCTACAAAAATTACTTTTGATGGGATTCAGAACCTGATTCTGGGAGAAGATTCAAGACGCATAAGTTCAGGTGAATCATCAGGCAATATGTTAGTCACAGAAGGCATAGGTAGGGGAAAACGAGGCAATGGGAGCAAGAAGATGAGTCAATCTAAGATTTGTAAAGATATTGAATGTTGGCGTTGTATGGAGAAGAGACATTTCAGGATTCAGTGTCCGAATGGTAAGAAAGAGGTGAATGTTACAGAAGACGACACAGATGACGGGGTTAGTAATGATGAGGCTTTGGTTTGCAATGTTGAGAGTAGCGTTGATGCTTGGGGTGATGGATTCTGGTGCATCGTTTCATGCCACTCACTGTAGTGAAACGATGAAGAATCTAAAGTTTGAGGATTTTGGAAATGTTCGACTATCAAACAATGATATTCTAGGGGTTACGGGATGGGAAATATTGATTTGATAACTTCAGTCAGTACTTCTTGGACTTTGAAAGACGTGAGGGTTATCCCAAGTTCGAAGAAACGTTTTATTTAAGTTGGGCAGTTGGATGACCAGGGTTACAATGTTAATTTCGGGAATGGGCAGTGGAAAGTAGTCAAAGGGAATCTCGTGGTTGCTCGTGGAAAGAAATTAGGTTCGTTGTATATGGTCGATATGTCACCGAATGAAGTGGATCCAGTTTTGGTGAAAGACAAAATCCGGTTCACAGAATCTTGTGGGTAGAAGAAGGTTTGTTTTGCAAGTAACAAACCTAAAGCCAAAGTGAAGATTCCGGATGAACATGCTAGGAAGGTTAAATTAGTTGGCGGACATCATGACAGTGGCAGCAAAGGTATTGTTTCAATTATAGTTCCAGGTCGACAATGGATTAAGAAAACCAGTATTCTAGCTATAAAAGTCTCTCTAGTGGATTACTTGCTGAATATGAAGAGCGTTTGTTCTCGGGATATCTCAGGATCCGGTAGTTCGTTTCAGCGGGAGCCGGTAGGGACAGAGAACGGGTCAGGGGAAGTTTTAGCCGTGATTGATGTGTTGGAGCTACGGGGAGCTTGGTTTTGCTAGAATAGGTAATAATGAAATCACTGTTTTAGTAAATGATGCAGAGAAAAGTAGTGACATCGATCCACAAGAAGCTCAGCAAACTCTTGAAATAGCGGAAGATGCTTTGAGAAAAGCTGAAGGAAAGAGACAAACAATTGAGGCAAATCTAGCTCTACGACGGGCTAGGACACGAGTAGAGGCTATCAACGCCATTTCATAACCAGTCGGTGTTTTTCACTTCTTATTACTCTTTTCGTTCACTTTTTCTAACATTTCTAGGACCAACTAATTCATTCGGGCGAGACATCTTACGATGTCATGATGCGCCCATTCCTATGGCCATTCCTTTAATACTTCTGGCTCTCGGGAGTCTCTTGTAGGATACTTGGCCAAAGTGTGACCTGTTAGCCCATAAGTAAGTACTGCGACGAAGCGGCTGTTGCTCACCCGACACGATTGTACGAGGTCACAATTCACCCAACACGATCATCCGGGGTGAACAAGAATTGGGGATCGGATGCGGGCGAAATTCCCGCCAATGGCTAAGATGTTCAGTCGACTCCCTTTAACGGGCCATCAGGTTAATTGATGAGAAGGTGGTGGCAACTAGAAGAAGTTTAATGTTCAAATTACAAACATACGATCAGGGGTGTGTACAAGAGTGCTCAAGGCCCCCGAGTGGAAGATTGTAGGGTTTCGCAGGCCTTGTTTGGTCAATGTATTATTTGAAGTCAAAAGAGGAGACGGGTGCGGGTGGTCGGGCCCAAACCCAACCTAGTTGAGATTTATTGTTCAGTAATTTACAACCCCTAATTCAATCTCTATTTAAACAACACTATGTACTTGTAATTTTTGTCACTCAATAAACAATACCTAGTTGCCACACGTGGACGTAAGTCAAACTGACTGAACCACGTTAAATCCTCGTGTTAGTTTATTGCTTCCGTGTTTGTTTTTGGTTCGTGTGTTAGTTTAATCCTAACACCAAAACCGAACACAATGATACACGAACTATTTCCCACATCGATAAGTGGATTTCTAAAACCAAAATTTAGTTTTCTTCAATGTTTTGCAACACTAAAAGCAACATAAATATATCATAGAAGAAAAGTACACATTAAATCAACTAGATGGATTGAAATAGAAGCAATATGGTTGGTTGTCACATATAGAAAGAAATTATGTTCCCAGTAAATACAAATATGCAGTATGTTACTGGTTCTAACGAGTTTACTAGAAACAATGAAGAAATTGATACATCTTAACAACTTTACGATGATTGAACAGAAAGTGCAGCATGCATTTTGTTACTAAAATGAACATGTTTTTATACACACGTGATTCATCATTCATTTGTATATGTTTATATATCTTTCAAGTCTATGGCGGTACGCCCTTTGTTGAACACATTGTGCCCAAAATCTAAAATCGCTTTCCATGGAATCTTTGTGTTATTACCACTTCAATATCTCTCAACACCTTCCTGAAAACAATAAACTTCAAGTACTCCATCACCATTTAAATAAATATATGATAACAAAATCATTATTTTTATCACAAAACGTATATACAAACTTACCTTCAGAGTTTCTACTTTTGATTTAGTCCATGGAAGTTTTCTTCGCCTTAAAAAATGGAATCGTTGGTGGATGGGCGCTACAAGTTAAAATTAAAAGGCGATTCTCTATTTTAATAAACAATGTAACATATTGTTGTCTATTCCAAAGTGAAAAGCTTACTGTTTTGCTTTTCTCTTGCGGAGTCTAATGGTCAAACTAGACTCGTTTGACCTTAGACTTTCTTTTTGCTTGCAGTTCTGTTTTGGAGTAGTTGGTTGTGGTATTGGATTCTGAGGCGACTCGGTAGTTTCCTCATCATCATTAATACCGGTTGATTATTGACATTCTTTGTCATTTGACACAAAATTAGCATTTGTTGACCTTTGACTTTCTTTGTCATTTGGCATACAGTTAGCATCATATGACATTTGACTTTTTTGTCATTTGATATACAATTAGCACCGGCTGAACTTTGACTTTCTTTGTCATTTGACATACATTTAGTATCGGCTGACCTTTGACATTCTTTTATCATTCGACATACAATTAGCATCTGCTGACCTTTGACTTTCTTCATCATTTGACATACAATTAGCACCGGTTGACCTTTGACTTTCTTTTTCATTTGACATACAATTAATGTTATCTCCCATTTGTATATCTTCATTTTCCTCTATTTCACTTGGTTTTGTAGAGGGCTCGTTTGGCCTAGGTTTTACTTTGAAGTTAGAAAAAACTTATATTTTTTTTCTAGCGAGTGAAGCGTTTCTCTTAGCTTATTTATTTGGATATCACACGCGAATATGCACAAAACGGGCAAAAAAATTCCCCATTTTCTTCAACTATGACAGTAGAGCCTAAACGGATTTCATGAAACCGCAGGAATCAAAACTATAAAGTAGCAACTCACCACTTTTGTTACACTTCATACAAAGATCTATCTCTGACCATTCGGTCAAATCCAACGAATCCTAACCGGTTGTGCATTGAGACTTCAAAAAAGCTTATTTTTTGGTAGCAATGTCAGTTCTCTCATCACCATTGTATTTTTCATTATTTGGTTGTAAAATGTTAGAATCTTTAGTTTTAACAAATGTCCCCAAATTTCCCATGCTATCAACCGATATTGTTCTGTTATGTCCCTTTGTATATGTTTCTTGGGGCAGAATGTCTTCTTGCAACATGTTTTCTTGAAACTTATTTTTATCTTTGGTTTTAACTACAAATTCCAAAGTTTCCATGCTATCAACCGATACCCTTTTGTTACGTCCCTTTGTAAATGTTTCTTAGGTCACATTGTCATCTCGCAACACGTTTTCTTAAATAATATTTTTTTCTTTGCTAGGGTTTAAAAGCAATTCATCATCATTAACCGGACTTGTATCCTCATATGCATTTGAAATCACTGAATTACTCTTCGCTTTTAATGATGCAAAAAGCGGATTATCATCAAGTATCACTTCCTTCAATTGTTATCAAAAAACAAAACACAACCCGATTAGCACTATTTGAATCAAACTGCAAATCTTATTTGCTCAAATTAAGTTCGATTTTCGTCCTTGTCGGTTGGCCATTTTAACTAGTTTAGTCCAAAAGTGAAACCTTCAACCCTTCGAGTCACTATGGTATGGTTTTTAACCAGTTTTTTCACTGGCAAAAAAAAATAATAATAAAAGTATACACACCTCAATATAAATAAAACTCACAAAATAAAAAAAAGGCAATCGTAACGCCGGTGGTGGGGATGGTGGTCAGGTGGTGGGGGTGACGGTGACAATGGTGGAGATGACTATGGTAGCGACGGTTAGGGTGTGGCGATAGCAGTCAAATGGTGGTGGTTGTGATGACGGGTGGTCAGGTAGTGGTGGTGGCGCGACGGTGGTCACAATGAAGTAATGGTGGTCATGGTGGTGGCGATGGTGGTGGTCAGGCAGTGGCGACGAAGGGGGTGGCAGTGATTGTCAGGTTATCATGGTGGTAATTGTCAAGAGAGTAGGGTGAAGGGAGAACAAAAGGAGCGTGGAAATGAATGGTTTTGGAGGAATGAGATTTTTTGTGTAATGGTTGATTCAATTCCTTTAAGTAACCAAACGCCCATTTTTTCATTCTATGACATTGATTCATTTCATTTCCCCTCTCATTTATGCATACCAAATGTTACCTGACTTTTAGAAGTGTTAAAACCATGTCTCATGTCAACAATTATAATACTATCTTAGAAAGAACACATCAAACAATCTCAGTTTATTTTGGGGAAAACTTGACAAACCTCTTGTGGCGGGTGACATAGTTGGGTCGTGGTGCTATCAATAGGGGAGTGTGAAGGATGCAAATGTGGGCCGGGGGTAGTAATGGGATGAGGTTCTTTTAACTACTGGGTTGCATCGGCTGAGCGTGAGTGGGACACATCTTTAGAGGCTATCGTAGTATGAACAGATGCAGTCGATGGAGTCATTTTTGATGACCAGTTCAGATGCTAGCCGGGGGTATTGATAGGCTGAGATTCCAAAATCAACCGCTCTGGGTGTGGGTGTGAGACGGGCTTAGGAGAGTTACGAGCAGACTCAGGTTGGACATGAGTAAAAGTGAGCCATACCCCTGATTTTCATGGCCATTGATGTAGGCATTTACAATAGAAGAAGATATTGTATGTAAAACCAATATCTGTATACTCGCAGTCATAGCGATAGAGACAGTAAATTACTAGTAGTTTTGTTGCTTGCCTTGGGTTTGGCATCATGTGTAGATATATTAATTATACACAGGACAACAGCCATAGCAGACCCTATATATCTAAACACAGGGACAATGAAATTTATCGCTTGGTGGATCCTGTCATACCCGTGGGAAGCCACACCCCGATTGCTTCAGCTGAAACGAATATTACCACCAACACTAGGGATACAGACACATAAACTCTTCTACTTGCAGAGTATAAAAAGTCCACAGCCAACAACCCTAAGTACATCATCAAGCTGATTCCTAATGCCCTGTTAAGAAATAGATTAGCCAGATCTAAAAATAAATCATAATAGAATGTCAATAAACTATTATCAATCATCATAATATTCAAATCCAGATCTAATTAATGATTCCGGCAACAGCCTACGACGAAAAAGCGACAAACTAATCATATCCTAACCGTTATCGATAACTATTATCAATCATCATAATATTTAAATCCAGATCTAGAATCTAATCAACAATTCCGACAACCGTCAGCGACAAACAACTGATAAACTAATCATATCCTAACAGTTATCGATAAACTATTATCAATCATCATAATATTCAAATCCAAATCTGAGATTTAATCTAAAGCTAAGAGCATCCACAATGGTGGATGAGTAAACGGAACACGCCACATCAGCTGCCACATCAGATTTTTACTCATTCACTTTTAAACCCCAAAAACTCTTATTTTTCCTCCAACACTACATCCACTTTTAAACACCTCAATGTTCCACATAATCACCTATTTCTATAGTTTCTTTCTATAACTAAAATACTTTTATAAACTAAAATACTTTTATTTAAGTATCTCATTTTATATATCATATTATTTAAAAATAAAATAAGTTCTAATAAATAAGTTTACATAAATAATAGAATACAGATAAATAAAGATTTAAAGTTACATAAACAGCAAATAAAACAACCGCACACAAACATAAACTACAAGAGTTACATAAACTAATGTTAAAAAACTCTACCTCACTCAAACCGACTATTGTTTAATAGACTATATATGCTCCACTAAATCATTTCGAAGCGCATCATCATCATCATCATCGCACTCAGTATATTCCACCAGTAGCAAAGCTATGGTAGGGTCAGAGGAGGGTAAGATGTAGACAGCCTTACCTCTACCCCATAAGGATAGAGAGACTGCCTCTGGTGAGACCCCCGACTCGGTAGTAGTTTTGCGTCAAGCATTGGACATAAGACACATAAAATCAACCATCGGGACACCGACCGATTAGTGCATGTACCCTTATCTTTCGGCTATCAACGCCACCACATGATGCTTAATTAACGTTATTTTCACAAGATTAGTAAAATAACGTCAAAATTAGTGCATCTTCACTTTTACCCACCCGATGGTTTACACATATATACATTATATACGCGCACCGCAAGCAGGACGGAAAGAAAAATAATTAAAGTGGTGGTTGAATTGGTTTTAAAATTTAATGAAAATTACTTACACTGAGTCCACTTATCATATTTAGTTCCATCAAGTTTTGTGAATATGGTCTAAACTGAACACCACCTCCTGTTCAGTTATCACCTCCAATATTCAGTTATCAAGTTCAGAATTCTAAACAATGTCACGTCAGAACTGAACACGCCACTGGAGCTGCTCTAAGCGAATTAAAATAGATGAACCTAGCCTGCTTAGCGACACAAAGCTGGCCGTGTTCCATGTCAGACGTAGTTGAGAAGAGAAATTTTGTTAGGGCGGTGTTTTAGTTTTGGTTTTGAAAATGTGGGCGGAATTTTATAGGGCAGGGGTCGAAGAAATAGGAACCCTTGAAGATGATTGGGCCTTGGACAATTTATTTAAATTAGATGAGCTAAGAGTATTGGTTTTTAAACCAACTCCAACTCAAAAAGAGATACTTCAGTATGTTTGTCTTCTCTTTCATTCTTTCAATGTAATAAGTATAATATGATGGAGTAACTTTAATGAATTGTAATGGTAGTCATGGCGTGATAGACAAAAATGTAAGCATAGTTTTAAAAAGTTCAACTAGACGTCGATTAATTGCAAATTATTACCCTGTTGACTAGTTGCCAATTAATCGTTTTTTGGTTGAAATCGGTCAAAAGTAAAAAAATTTATACATATGTATTTATGCAAAATTACATATATATTCCAATATGAATAAATAATTGTCAGTCTCTGCCTCACTGCCCAACCAACGCCTAACAAGTGTAAGAAAATTAGAGAAAAGAGACGAATAAAAAACAAAACAAGTGATGACGATAAGAGTGAAAAATCAAATAGATCTCATTAGACATCATCATCATCATCGCAGTTTTCAAAGATTTTATAGAAGGGAGTAAAGATAAAATGAGGGTTTTGGACCTCATCTCCTCAAACGAATACTAAAAAAAGATATATGTAATTAACTTGGGTTTTGTAATTGTTGATGGAGTTCGTAGTCATAATCATGCATATATATACCACCAATAAAATACTAAATATATATAATTAGCAATGATAGACAACTAAAAAAATGGATCGGGGGCTTGTTTGTAAGACCATATGCTATGGGCATGGAAGGGGGTTGTCAAGGGGGCGCCAAAGGCCCTGTACACCGCCGAGGGGCACGGAAAATGGGCTTCACAACAATTGGTGCTTTTGTGGTATATTTGTGGGCCCTTCTTTTTTCACTCAGTAAAGAAACTTTAAACCACAACAGAACGTTATAAAGAATGGCTTCGAACTTCATTTCTTACGTGGCGATGACGACGATGTCCATAGTGAAAAGCCTAATGAGCTTCAAGTTGATTATATTAAAATTAAAAATATATTAATGTGGCGTGTTATAAATATATATTTAATCCAATTCCAGATATTAATTTCATTAATAATAAGTTTGTGGCGTGTCCCTTCAGTTTATTTCTTTCATCAACAAAATCACCCGAAAATGTTGCTGCTATTAATATTAATATTAATATCCAAATCAAAACCATTATAATTATAATTACCTCTTTATTTCTTAAATCTTAGTAATAACCATCCAAACCCTAATTACACCTCATGAAAACCAGCAGCCTCTGCATTGTTGATTTTTGCCAGTGTTGACCGTTCGAAGCAACAAAGCAGTCATTGACCGTCTCACACACTGCTAGTAATTCCTTCCTTAATCAGCTTATTATTCTCGAATTTTGTTAGCAATGGACCCATAGGCAATACGAAACCCGGTTAAATTATTACAACATTGCTTTTATACGTGAATATTTCTGTCATTATTATTATAAGCTTGCTAGGGGTGTTGCCAAAGATCTTTAAGAACTTTAGAAACCGAAACCGTCGAAATATATGTTACTCTATTATGTTTAAGTAATTAGTACTGATATGAGTATAACTTGAACCGTTAGAAGGAAATTTTTTAATAAAAAATTATCATCAATACAATTTTTTGTACATTTAGTTAAACGGGTGGACATAAACGCATGTTGCCTTGTTTGTGTTTGTGTCTAGGTTCGTTTATGTCGGTTATTTTATCTTTGTTCATTTAAATTTTCAGTCAGGTTTTACTTATTACTCATACACAAACGGATACAAACATGTTTATTTTCTTAACGAACAAACATGGACACAAAAGTCTGTTCATTTAAGTTTTCAATTTTTCATTATTGTTTGTTTCGGTAAAGTTAAATGAACGAATACAAAACAGCCTTGGTCGTCTTCATTCGGTTCGTTTACATGCCCAATAATTAGTTTATTGTTTGCTTTTGTTTATCTTAATTGAAGTTATATGGATTGTTAAGTTATTGTAATATTGTTTTTATTTAAACTATCCGATTCATGCCTTGTAAAATATGCTTTTTTTAAGTTATATTATATCGTTTTATGTTATATTATTGACCTATGGTAATATTCACTTTTCTTTGATCCATGCCTAGCTGACATATGTCGGCCTGTTTCAACACAAAAACTAGGATTACTAATTATTTAAAAAAAAATCTAAAACATATTCACACTTGAGGAAAAATAAACAGACTTTAAGAAAAAAAACATCTGCACATTGCATGCAAGGGTAAAAAATCTGGGCAGCTGTTAACTCATCCTGATCATTTTGGCCCATAATCTGACAACACCTACAATAATTAATAATACCAAGATACAAAATCTTTTAGTTAACAATAATAATGAATGAATGTAAATAGAATTGTAACATTTTACCTTGTTATCCTGGGAAGCTTGTTTCTTCTAGCAATGTCCATCATCGGAGGCTAGTATTCATGTGCCCGACTATTAATTCCTCAGAAGACCATATAAACTCCACTTGACCATTATCAAGATTCATTCCGGCAGCTTTCCATATCTCAATAAGGTAATGCCCGACAACTTGAATTTTTTTTAAATCTCCACCCATTTTGTTGTTCAACTGTGCAAACCAATCAACTATCCAAATCTTGACTTTGCAACCAGCGGATGTCAATTTATTGACATTTATAGTTTTCATAACACGCTGCTTGGCATAAAAAAGTAGATTCAATAATATATATAATCATCATTAAACAAAAATTTCATACAAACGTACCTGTGCGATATGCATTCTGGCAGATGGCTCGAATCCGTCATAGCAAACTGGTTGGGCCTTTTTGGTAAGAAGATTCAATAGTTCGTCTTCTTGAATACACTCTTCACCGATACTTCTTATAATCCTAAACCTTTCCTCCACACTCATCCTTAACACACAACACAAACGAATAATAAGGACTAAGTGCTCAGCATGTACTTATGTTAGCAAGAACTTACCATGTAGTGGATGAATTTGATGATGGTGCTTCATCTTCTGATTTCAACGAAAGTGAATCAACTTCTTTTGCTGGAGGATTCTCCATCTACAGATTCTGTTTCTCAATGGTTGCTTGGAGGCTGTAGACAAACGTAAATTATGGTTAGACTAGCTCACTTTATGATGGTATCGTAGGGATGTAAACAAAGCGAATGTTCAATAAATTGTTCCGACAGGAAGTTCGTTTATGTTCGTATGTTTAACAAATGAATGAACAAGAACAGAGGCCATGCTCGCTCAATTGTGTTCGTTAACGTTTGCTTGTTCATTAAAGGTTTTTAATACTTTTTAATGACCTTTCTAACCTTATCATATTGATATACGCAAAATTATTATCTATAAAACAAAAATAAATATAAAGATAATGTGATAAATTATATGTAAAATTAACATATGAATGTAATGTAAAAAACTATCAACACAAACTTGATAGCCGGACTGATACGTGCCACATTGTTGACCCGTACGAGACTAAATCTAGAAATTCATGCACAAGCCCGTGTTCTAATCACGTTATGTTTATTTCAAGTGTTTACTTTTGTTTTGTAATTTTCATTTAAGAGTAGGGTAAGTAGTTATTAAATGGTGGGTCAGTTACTCAGTTGAGACTTTGTCTATTTAAATTATATAGGGTTTGGATTAAATAAAATTAAATTAACGTGCTAAATGTGAGAATCAAATAGTGTAATTATATATACACATAGTGCAATTACGTAATTACTACCCTATAAGTACACTATATGTTGTATATATAATTACATTACTTGATTCTCACAATTAGCACGTTAATTTAATATGTACGTTAACTTTCCAGTATATACATGTAATGCATATTTTCAAAGGAATGAAAAATATGAAGAAAACTTGTTCCAATATCTAGATTCTTTATCTTGTTCATTAGGAATATTTTCCTACCACAAAAGGCTAACTATCACGGACCGAACCGTCAACACTGAGCATACTCGGTTAGCCAAATCCCATAAAACATTGTGTGTGTTTGTTTGTTTGTGTTCGTGAACCGCTCACTAGCAACGAATTCCACTCGGATAGCTGCTTGTAGACCGTATGCGTGTTCAATAAAAACTTAATGGACGGACATAAACAAGGCCTAGTTCGGTACAGTTCTAGCTGGTTATAACAAGCAGCTAGTAAATTTGATTGAATTGTATAAAATTGTTAGCAATATTATATAATAATACTCGTGTTGGAATATATTTCTTGACTTTCCTAAATCAAACTAACAATATTATATGTGTGTGTGAGAGAAATGTGAATTTGATGGAGACTGTTATATTTAGAGGTTAATGATCGTGCTTTTAAAGGTGGCTCACGAAAACGGGCATAACTTGGCCCACGAAGCTCTGTTTCAGGCCCATTAACAGTCAAATCGAAGCTTGAGACGAGGAGCACGCAGTGGCAAATGCCTACGACGGTTTGGCCCTTGTCCCAAGCCCAAAAACGTCTTCTAAATAAAGTTATGGATTTTTTTTATGTTTTTTCAGCACTTTTTATGTTTTTATTTTTGGGTTTGTGTTTGGCCCATGACCCTTTTAGGCTTATTTCATATTAGAAACTCTATCTATATCATGTTCATGTAATGTGGATGGTTAGACTTTAATTTTGATAATAAACATTTTTTTCTTCAATTTCCCTTGACCTTTGGGTGAGATTTGGGAGTTTTGGAAAGTTTTTCACGGGTATTCTTAGAATCAACGTAAATCGATCTTCGTTGTCGTTTCACCGTTGCATCATAACTTTTTAGTCAACAAAGCCTTGAACTGGAAGTGATTGATTTATAACAAAGCTAGTTGTCTTAAAACATGATTATGCATGGAAACAATTTAAGTAAAGATTGGTGAACCGACTCAATCAAGTGTGTATCTATGAGGGCTTAAATGTTAAAAAATGCCCTAAATTAGACTCTAAGGTTATGCAAAAATATTTAGCTAAATAATGTACATAAATCACATACATGGTAACATGGAGAGAACCTTCGATTAGGAAGACTTCAGCAATGAAATATTCGGTGAATTCTTTGAACTGAGAAGTAATAGGTCTTATGTGCTTTATACAAAGCATAAAGAGAGAGAGGGAGAACATAAAAAGTAAAGAAAAAAAACCATAGAAATTTAAATCAAATATACAATGAAATTGTGTACATCCAAAAAAGACAAATACTGTTGTAAAAAGTAAACTACTCCTGTAAAAAGCAAAGCACTCCTCTCTCTCTCTCTCTCTCTCTCTCTCTCTCTCTCTCTCTCTCTCTCTCACACACACACACACACACACAACCACCTCTTCTCTTTTCTTGAAAAACCCTCACAAAATTTGTCACCACCTCCCCATTTCTCTATATTTACTCTAATAACAAGGCCTGTAAACAAACCGAACGTTCGGTAAATTTTCGTGAACCGTTCGGCAGGAAGTTCGTTTATATTCGTTTATTTAATAAACAAATGAACATGAACAAAACAATTGTGTTCGTTTAATTAAACGAACGAACATGAACACATGTTCCGTTCGTTCATTTATGTTCATGAACGCTCGTTTATGTTCGTTTATTTATGTTCATTTATTAGAAAATAATTAAATATTATCTGAATGAGTCATCTACTTAAAAGTTTTATATTTGTTAATTCGTGTTCATTTAAGTGTTTTCATTTATGTTTGTTTGTGTTGTTTACATTTATTCTTATATGTTCGTTTATCTTTGTTCAGTTATGTTCGTTCAGATTTTAAACAAACAAACTTAAACGAACACAAATGTTTATGTTTCAAATACACAAACATGAACATAAATATTTGTTTGATTACGTGTGTTCATTTAAAGTTAAATGAATGAACACAAACATGCCTTTGTTCGTGTTCGTTCGATTCGTTTACATGCTTTCATTATTCACATTGATGAATATATCAGTATCAATCTCTAGGATCTATCGATTTTATTTGTGTTCGTTTGTGTTTGTGAACACATTCATTTCCTTAATGAACGAACATGAACATAAAATCTCGTTTGTTAAGTGTTCGTGAACACATTATTTCCTTAACGAACGAACATGAACAAAGCCTTATTCGTGTTCGTTCGGTTCGTTTACAGCCCTACTAATAACTGTTGGGCTATTGATTTTTAACTTAAGGTGGAAGGGACAACACATAAAGAATGTACCTAAAACATAAACTAATCACACTATGTCATTTCATTTTTCTCCAAAAAATAAAAACAAAAATATATACTTAAATCGCTTGTGATGCTGTCCCCGAATGATAATCCCACCCCATTGTCCATACTTAATCTACCAACGTTCACATGATCGGGTTCACCATTAGGTTCACGAAACCCAAAGTTGAAGTTGAAGTTGAAGTTGAACTTGAATGGGATACGACAGTGTTCCCGATTGAACCTGAATGAGTTTACGAAATGCGTTCCTTACACCCTTATAAGAAGAGAACAATTTAATTGAAAAAATAACTTAACGCATTCGGTTGGCTTTCGTTATTGTACTAGAACTAAAATAAGGCTTTCTTTTTGGTTTGTTTTAGTTCTGGTTCATAACAAATGTAATGAAAATCGACCGAATGCGAATTTTGTTTTTTTAGTTCCAGTACCGTAACGAACGTGATGGAAACCAACGGGATTCTTGTAGTCACCGCATTTTGTTTTAGTTCCAGTACCGTCATGAAAGCCAACTGAATGCCGGTTATTTTTAGTTCTGGTACCATAACGAACATGACAGAAACCCCCCGAATTTGCGTCACTATCTCACAACTGGAACCTACAATTGTTCGGTTTTGCCAACGCCACCTCATTGTTTCAACTCATTTTTTTTAATCCTTTTCTTTTATTTTTAGTGTTGGTTCTGTACTTGGGTTTTACCAACCTGTCTGCCATAACGAGCCGGTTAAAACACTAGTTATTTGCATGGGACAAAACTATAGTTATATTAAATTGTGAGTGTGGACCCGTCCAACAAAGCAACATTGTTTATCGATGTACAACTCCTCAGACTTTTGTTGCTTCTTCTTTGTGAGCTATGTATTTCATGTTTACACTTCTTGTGTCATGGTTCTTTGTTTGTTTTCATGTGATGTTCAATCTGGCTTCATTCGATTTGCATTCAGAAAATGTTAGAATATTTTAATATGAATAAAATTCATAATATATTACCACACTTAATAGCCACACACGATTGGAAAAATCATTTATTTAAAGTCACCAAACGATATAGCTTGTGCCCCCGGGTTGACTAGATGGGGTGAATTCATTGAATTAGGATGTGATAGGTGTTATGTGCTTCATAGCGAAGCCTAAATCACAAGAGAGAGAGAGAGAGAGAGAGAGTAAAGAAAAAAACCATAGAAATTGAAATCAAATATACAATGAAAGATTGTGTACATTCAAAAAAGCTAGGTAGTTCGTAGAAAACAAACTCATATAAAAACCAACGTAAAAAGCTATTTACTTTTGTAAAAAGCAAAGTACTACTCTCTCTAGTCTCCATCCTTCTCTCTCTCCCTCTCATTTTTCTCAGTCTCTCACACTCTGACACACAACCACCTCGTCTCTTTATTGGAAAATCCTCACAAAATTTTGTCACCACCTCCCATTTTTTGTATCACTCTAATGTGTTAAAAGTAGTCAAATAAAAATACGTTAAAACTATACTATCGACTCTTAAATTTTTAATCGGTAAGTGTACCGGTCGACTCTAGTATAGCTAAGTAAGTCCGGATATCGAACCCATGAGACTCTTTAAATTACGAAACTAGCAAATAAGACTGAACTACAAGACACTACTATTTAATAATAATATTTGAGGGGGGAAGTTTTTAAACTAATTAATAAAACCCTAAATAGATAATTAACTATTAATCAAAACCTAATAATAATTAACTAATGATTACTTAACTAAACCTTATTATTAAACTAATACTTAATTAAATAAAACAAACCCTAATTTTATTAAATAATAATAAAACATAATCATTACTTTAAACTAATTAATTTAAAATTCAATGGTAGAGCACTCACTTTATTAGTGAGAGGTAGTGGTTCAAACCTTACTACCACCAATTTATATGGAAGATATGAGGTATGATCCTGGCTTGCCAGAGTTTAAGTCCTGATCTCACCCGGTTTTACCGGCTCCTTGCTGTCATGCCGTTTGGCGGGCGTGGGGGTCGGGTTTTGTCCGGTGAATCCCTCAACAGGTGGACCGCTAGGGGTTCCGTCCGTCCGGACTAGTGGCTGGTTCGGGCTACCTTTAGCCATTGGGGGCCGCGTACGAAGTTTTCGGCGTTACTTAGTTGGCCGTTCAAAGAATTTAAAATAATAACCTTAACCCTAAATGAATTATAATAATAAACTATAAAAAACACTTAAGACTAATTCAGATAATAAAAACAACTACCTAGGCTAGAATCTCCAAAGTTACGGTTATTAATTAAATGATAAACTTAAGTTATGGACCCGGGATCGTAAAATAGACCCTTGACAGAAAACCCGAAGAGGACCCTTGAATTTCAAGAAGACGTCTGTGAATTTCTAACAAGTTTTAAGACTCACCAGTTTCATGAATTAAACTTCCTTACGGTTATTTAATAATTTATGTCTAAGTATCTTTATGACGAAATCCTACCTTACAGCGCGGAAATCAAAGATAGTTAACTAGACTCAATTGAATTAATAGACTAAGATGACAATCAAACATAGACAGACTCCTTACGAAGAACTAAATCTAGCAATCCTGACCAACAAAGATATATCAATAGCCTATCACCTTACAACTTTCTAGGCTAGCAACTCACTTTTATCTATTTAATTAGTTTTATTGTGTCTATGATCTTAATCGATATCAATGATAAACTAGTCAAGAACACACAGTAAATGACCTAACAAAACCCTATCCTATGAAACAATCAATAAGGGCAATGTGAAACAATAAATCCAAGTAAATAGAACCAAGCAATCATACGTATCAATTAACTCAAACTCAATAGTTTCCTTAAAACATAAAATCTATAACGAAACAAATCTCAATCAAAATCAAACCGAACAAAAGTTCATCACGACCTAGGAAGTTTATGAAGTTTTAGCCTAGCATCGAATTTTCTAAATCAAACAAAACAAATAAAACTGAAAACTTGGTGAAAATATAAGTGACGGGAAATCAGAGATGATAAAACCCGTATTCTTCAATCGCGAACGTCCAAATCTTCACCGGTTGTTCTCGTGCCTTCAAAATTACCACAAGACTCGAAAATATGCTTCAAGGAACTCCAAATTCGTCTGGTGGCAGTAGGTTGTGTTCAGGTTAAAATTAGGGATGTTTTATACTAAAAACAAGGCCCAACAAGTAACAAAAACGAATTAAAAATCCATCAGATGTAGGTAGGCGTCGCGGGACCTGAATGACTTCTAAGGCCGGGTGGCGTGGCGTGTCAAAATAGGGGGGCGGTCAGACCGGTTCTCTGTCCGGTTCCTTCCTGACGCGTTCCGGATCTCCGTTTTGGCTCCTTTTAACTCGTTTTTCGCCCTTTTCGATCACGATCAACTTCCATTGCCTACGAAACATAAAAGTGTTAGTAGTATAAAAATCTCGACTAAAAACGAATAGAAACCATTAAAATATTAAATAAATTATACATGGGAAACATAAATATTTTGCATTATATCAAATATTCCCACACTTATTCTTTTTTCGTCCCTGAAAAAGTTTGATGCAGTTGGATCAAAATTGGAAAATACAGTCTTAAAAACATATAGCTTAATTTAAAGCTCAGATAAACGCAAAAACCGCGATCACCGATGTTGTTGTCCACTTAACCCATGCCTTAATCTTTACCGAGACAAATAAGATCCGACAATAATATTACTCAGTGGTTTACACAATTAAGACCTGCTTATATTTAGCTTTTACCATACCAGACCACCCCAACTTGACTTAAACCTCAAAATTAGTAGATTTAAAATTTTTTTTGCTCTTTTTTTCATGAATAGTTAGAACGATCAAGGGTATTGTTTATCCACCTAGGCTTAAGCATCAAAGTCTACCAAGCAGCCATTAGATACGATTAAGGTACAATTAATTAATAGCTAGTGTTACCCACAACATGACATACCCCCGTTATCAAGCAATAAACCGAATCATCACCATAGGTGAGTATGCAAAATTTCATATGTAGGGCTTACATGTAGCGTGTCCCTCGTGGTCTGTGTCTTAATGGTAATGAGACGTGAGCAAGGGGACCCCACATGGCTAACAGCGTGGATGATCAAGTCAGTAGTGTATTTGTACTTTTGTATGTAGTGATCATGTTTATTGACTTATGTGGCAGATAACTGTGAGTTTGCTCTTTTTAGCTTTATTTTAAATATTCACAACCCCATTTGGAATTGTGAATACCCAGATGAATAGATTGCATACAGATCCATGGTCTCCGGACCCGGGGATTCTCATCAATACAAGATTTAAGGTTATAAAACCATATGCCAATGAAGTGTATAACACTAAAACTAGCAGTTTAAGATTTATATCACAGGCTACACGACATACACTAACGTTAAACCTACCCAAGCATCATATGATAACGTATTCAAATTTTCAAACTTTATAATACTTCCACTTTTCATACCAAGAATTGATGCTTGAGTATGGACCGACCTTTCCTTACTTATCTTCCACGGACAAAACGCTTTACCCACACAAGATTTCCATTTTAACCATTTTATCAAATTGCCCTTTCTTTTTCAAGGCTGAGCCTACTAACACATCCCAAGTTAAGTGTGTTTTCTTTTATATGATCTCATATTATTAATAGTTTGAAAAAGCAATTTCCAGAAAATATCATCGTCTCCCACTTTAAAGCAAAAAACTAGATTAAAGGGACATTTTTTTAAAAACATTTTTCAATTTTTTTTAATTTTTTTATTCTTTTTTATTATACTATAAAAACTCGAGTACGAAAATGAAAAACAAAACTAAGTTAGTTAAAACACTTGTGTCCCATCCTCACACTTAAATTTTGCATTTTCCTCAATGCGGGCACGGGAAACACGACTCAAAAAGTTAAAAACAAAAGCTAAAATTATAAAAATAAATAGCAAAAACCTAAAAAAATAAAAATAAAAACATAAAACAAAGTACAATGGAAAATACTTAGCTGGTAATATACGAGACTGTCAATGTTCCAGTCTATTTCTGAACGGACACAACCACTTCTCTTGACAAATCTAAGTAGCATCAAACACAATATCTAAAAATAAAGCTTACTTATAAGTCTTAACATCCACCAAACTCCAACCCTCCAAACCCGACCAAAAAGTCTAGAATAAATCAGTACAGACCAAATAAAAATAAAAACATCATAAAAGAAATAAAATAAAAACATCCTAAAAGATACGAACTCCCATGCTGATGCGTCATCACAAGCTCAATCCTCGTCCTATTCCTCATCTGAATCCTGCTCATAAAAGTGAAACAGCTCTGCATTATCGAATTTTTGGATCACCCGGCCGGTAAATAGGTGCTCCATAACCATACCCCGAACCACCCGGGGCACTCGACCCGCTCAGACCCGCAACATCCTGCCTCTGCTGATTCGCCATCATCATCTGTTGATTTTCTCTCATAATCTGTCTCAACTCATCACACTGCTCAGTCACAAACCCCTAATCTGATCAAAACCGGACTCCATCCGGTCATACAATGACTCTACGGTAATCATCTCGGGGCGAGACTCTCTAACCGGAAGTTGAACACCCGGTCTCTCATATCTGTGTAATGGCCTCTGATGTCGTGTAGGTAAACCTACTGTCATAGCCGTAGCAGCCTCGGTGTTCGACGGTGGATGAACTTGTGGACCCAACTTTATATCTTCCCATGCTAGCGGGTCACTCATCTTTAAAATATCTGTCTTTCTCAAGTCTTTGACTCCAACATACTCTCTCACGGGCCCCTTTCTCATGTATTCCGGTTTAAACTTCTTAAACACCCAAATTTCGAGCAATGACTGTGATATATGGGCCCATGTCAAGCTTTGACCTCTGTTTAGTTCCACCTCGTCTCGCCTGATGGAAAGACTATGCCAAAATACTCTCATAATTAACCGGAACCTTTTCTACCATCGCTAACTAACAAAAAATATCCAACCAATTAACCTTGTTATCACCCGAACCCCGACCAATCAACGTGTTCACCAAAACCCTATGAATATAACGGAGCACCGGATCCCAAATATTCGAGCTCACCATCGAACCCGAGAACGAACAAATAGCAAATGTATCCCAAAACTTAGCCACTTCCTCATTACCAAAACGTACCAGTTGCTTACTCGTGAACGCACCTCATATACTCGTCTTAAAACCCGGCTCTTCCACCCCGTCTTCCGTATAAAACCCACTCACAACCGCAAACTCCGTGATAGTCATCTCATGCATCTTCCTCCCCAACGCAAACGAAACCGCATCCGGTTGACTAAGGTTACCATCTTTATAATTAAAAGCACTTAAAAACTTCAAAGTCAACTCATGATATTGCGGTTCGTCAAGACATAGCATAGCTTTAAACTTCGGGCTCAATAATTCCTCCACTCTCTCTCTTTGACCAATCACATCCAACAAGTCCCAATCGATAGTTTTAAAGGTGTGAAGATCCGAATTGATGAGATTATACATTCGAATATATTCTTGTGAACTTTCCTCAAATTTAAGCAACGAACTATCAATAAGATTTGTAGTTTTCCTTCTCGCGTCGATCAGTCCATCTTGATATTCAATAACACGAGTTTTCGGCCTCACAAAAATCACCTCGTCCGGCTCGCCTCGCGGTCGCAGAACCGGGCCTTTTTTCCGTTTACCCGTTTCTTTCGACATCCTAAAAACAATTAAACAAGCAAACAAACAATGGGAGTAAGTAAATAAACTAATAAAATAAAATATTTTTTTGAATTTTTGAATTTTTTTTATAAAAAAAACTGAAAGTAAATTAATTTCGGAATTCCGAGATACAAAATATTTTAAACCGATTCATTTGAATGAAAATTCAGTATGTGCGAGCGGTTTCTATTTTTTCACAAAAAACTAACGGAAAACCAAGTTTTTTTTAAGACTTAACTATTTTCAAAAACCCAAAAACATTCAAACCGACTCAATATCCATTACCTCCTCCCGGCACTTTAATTGTCCCAATTAAACCCAAGTGCCAACAACCCAAAAATTGAGTTGAAAACGAGCGGTAAACCGAACTTTGGCAATTGTTTTCTGTCTCGTTTTAACCACTAAAAACATCAAAGTCCAACATCCCAAACTAAATTTCAACACTAGATACACTCGTTTAAAACCCAAACCGACCCAACCGCAACCGCCAAAGTAACTTTTCAACAACTTCCAACCCAACCAGCCGCATCCAATAAGCTCCAATAATCTACCAAACCATGTTAACCCGCACCCAAATACTAACTTAGACAACTTACTTTAACAAAACCCGACAACAAAGTAACCAAAGTCAAAGCTAAAACTAACATTAAAATACATAAAAGCTACAAAAAATTACAAGAAATCATACCTTTGAGTGTTGTAAACCCGGATTAAACTTGCAAAAAAGTAAGAACTTAGGTGTGTGCAAGTGAGAATATTAGTGAAGATTTGGTTAAAATTAATGGTGGGTTATGATATTAGGATGATAGGAGGTTGATTTTAATGTTAAATTTGGTGAAAAGTGTTGAAAAATTGGTAGAATTTGTTAAGAATGGGGTTAGGGTTCGTGGGTTTTGGGTAAGGGAGAAAGGAGGATTTGAAAAATTTGTGAAAAAGTGGTATAATATGGTGAAAAAGGGGAAAAAATTCGGATATGGCTGGTAGGGTAAGCCATGCCGCAATGGCCCTCCTTGTTACTTCCGCGCGCTATGCGACGCGTAGTTGATGGTTTTTTTTAACTCCATGTCTCACGAAGTGGATTTAAGGACCCTGTCGCGTGTGTTTTCAATAGAAAGTTTTTTTTGTTTTTTCCCCTTTTTTGCCTTACAAAAATTTTCAGAAAATTATAAATTCTTTGTTAGGCCCATTTTATGTTATTTACGTGTAAAACTTACCTGGCATCTCTCGAATTCTCGTAAAATCCTCTCGTCATGACGGTGATGATTCCATGAAACGACTCAATGACGCAACAAAAAAAATACAAAAACTAGTGTTAGCGACTCAAAGACAGTAAAATAAAATAAAGGAAATTATACAAACTCTACACTAGAGTTTTCACTCAAGAACCCTCCCAATAATTTAATTCGATGGATCGAGGGGAGTTTCCTCCACCCCGATTGAATCCTCTGGCCCTCCAAGATAATACCTTAAACAATGGCCATTCACTTTCCACGAAGTTCCATTGTCCGAATTCTCTAACTCCACCGCTCCATACGGGAACACTTCCTTCACCAAATATGGTCCCGTCCACTTGGATCTCAATTTACCTGCATATAACTTCAAACGAGAGTTAAATAATAATACTTTATCACCTTTCTTGAAGTCTTTACCTCTCTTTAAACTTCGATCGTGCAGCACATTCGTGTTTTCCTTGATATCCAACGATCGAGAATGTGCCGCATCACGGAGTTCCTCCAACTCATGAATTTGAAAATACCTATTCCTTGCGGCCTCAAAAAGATCAACATTTACCATCTTCAATGCCCAAAACACTCGGTGTTCTAACTCAACGGGAAGATGGCATGCTTTACCGTAAACGAGCACAAGCGGTGTAGTACCCAACGGTGTCTTGTACGTAGTTCTGAATGCCAATAGCGCATCATCCAATTTCTCCGACCAATCTTTCCGACTTATTCCCACCGTCTTCTCTAAAATTCTCTTCACCCCTCTATTAGCATTTTGGATTTGACCATTCGTTTGAGGATGGTAAGTGGTAGAGGTGCGATGAGTAACTCCATAACGTGCTAATGCTTTCTCCATGGCGAAATTGCAAAAATGAGTACCTCGATCACTAATTATCGCTCTTTGAGTCCCGAAACGAGTAAACAACTTCTTTAGGAATTTCACAACTCTAGAATCATTCATGGATAATGCTTGGGCTTCAACCCACTTGGATACATAATCTATCACCACTAAAATATACTCATAACCACTAGAAACGGGAAATGGTCCCATAAAGTCGATACCCTAAACATAAAAAATTTCGAGAGTTTGTATGGGGTTTTGAGGAATCTCATTTTTCGATGAAATATTTCCGGTGCGTTGACAAGCATCACATGTCTTAACAAATTCCATCGCATCTTTTACAACCAACGGCCAATAAAAACCACTATCAAATACCTTCTGGGCCGTGACATGGGCTCCATGATGACCTCTCGTTAATCCTTGATGAACATGTCTCAAGATATCCAATCCTTCTTCTTTCGACACACATCTTCTAAGATTCCGGTCACCACCAATCTTGAAAAGAAAAGAATCGTCCCAAACATACCGAGTAATGTTGGGCCTAGTTTTGAATGGTTTGTACTTGGTCTACAATTGTTGGGCTGGGCTACGGGTTTACTCTAAAGAGTTCTCGGTGGGCTTTTGGTGCATATGGGGCGGGTGTTTGCTTTCCCTATATGTAGTCTATGTAATGTTAGGGTTAAGGTTGTTCATTCACTACTTTGTAATTGCTTTTTGGCCGTCTACAAGTTGTTAGACGTGCAAGTATTGTAAGTGCTTAAGCACCCAACGTATCTTAATATACGTGTGTTTTTGAAGCAATCCTGTGTTACTCTCTTGTGTTTACTAGTGTTCTTGAATCACCAAGTGTTGGTATTCCGTACCAATACTTGTCATATTGATATCATAATTGTAGTGATCCAGATTCAGAATTTACAATTGGTATCAGAGCCTTAGACCTACTCACGCTCGTTATTGTGATATCAACGGATTCAAGATATCAAGGTTTGGTGGTGGTTGTGATTTCCGGCAACTCACTGATCGGAGAAGAAGATAGAACCAATTTTTGGAAAGGATTGGTTTTGATTTGGAAACAAGTCAAAATCCCTTTTTCTCGGGAGTTTGTTACAAGACTGTTGAAGATTAGTGTTATCGGCCAACTAGTAGTTCTCGGCTACTTGTGTTCTCGGTCACTAGTTGTTCTCGGCCAATACTAGTTCTCGGACACTAGTAGATCTCAGCTGTATTTCAGAGTTTTCAGCTAAAGTCAACAGATCTCTGGTTTTTGGTCAACATTTGGGTTCTCGGTCAAAGATTGATCAAACTTTGAGTTCTCGGCCAAACTTTGGTGAATTTGGTGGTTTTCGGTCAACCAGTGTGAACCTATTCACAGCCCAAGCCTAGTTAATCATTTGGGCCTGTTGAACTTGGACTTAAGTAATATTTGGACTTAAAATAAATCTTTAACCAAATTAAAATGGCCCAATTAACAAATGGTAGTAATACAATAAACTCATCACTTCATCAAAAACTGGATTCCATCATGGGGACCACCACTCGTATACCCGTCTCTTGTCTCATGAAGGTTTTAGAGAATGGAAATTTCGTTTTGAACACTACGCCATGATGAAAGATTTGAAAATTTTGAAAAGTATAGTTAAGGGTCCCAAAGAATCACCTATCAAAGGGATAACTCTACTGAATTTCTTGTGAAACCAGTTGCACAGTAAGACGATGATGATTTTGCTAAAGTTGAGGAAGATGTGAAAGCCCTCTCCACTCTGACCATGGCACTCTCACCTGAGATTGCTCTCCAGTTTAGAGAACTTCAGTATGCTAAAGAACTATGGGAAGCACTAATTGAAGTGTATGAAGGGAATGAAGATATGAAGAGAAGTCGCCAGGATTTGCTACGACAAAAGTTTAATATCAGGCTAAACACATCTAAAACGTGTTCAGGCATTATCAGGTTAAACACATCTAAAAGAAAGGTTAGAAAAGGTGCTTCAAGTTCGAACTCAAATATGAGCACTAAGTCTAAACCAAAACAGAAGAAAAAGGCTAACTCGCGTCCTTCCACATCCAAAACACCGGAGGTTACGACAAGCATTCGTACCTATAGATCTAAATCATACAGACACAGATGGTTGCCTACGTCTCCGGTGAAAGTTTCTACAAAATCTGTTTTTGATGATCAAAAGGACATGTCATGGCAATCCGTGATGACTGTTGATGAATCAGGGTCACCCAGTGTAAGTATGGATTGGGTACCAAAAACTAACTAATCCCGCATTTTGTGCAGGGACAGCTATGGAGGAATATCATCAGACCCTGGTATGTTGATAGTGGCTGTTCCAGGCACATGACATGAGACATTACCCAATTGCACGACATTCAGACATTTAATGGTGGGTATGTGTCCTTTGCGGGAGGAGAAAAAGGGAAAGATCACTCAAAAGGGTACTGTAAGTAACGGTGTTCTAAAGTTTGAAAATGTTAATTTCATCCCAGAATTGAAGCATAGTTTGTTGAGTGTGCCACAGATCTGTGACAAAGAAATGTCAACTCATTTTACTAAAAAGGAGTGTCTGATTTTGAAACTAGTATCATCATACCAGAAGACTGGATTCTTGTTCGATCACAACGAAAAGATAATGCTTATGTGATCGACATGAACAAAAATGTTCCTGGAGAAATAACCTGTCTATTTTCAAAAGTGTCGGAACATAATGCAATGCTTTGGCATCGTCGGCTTGGTCATTCTAATACTAAAAATTTAAACCGTCTTGCTAAAAATAATTTGGTACGTGGTTTGCCAATCAAGGATTTTGTGACTATTGAAAAGTGTGTGGCTTGTGCTCTGGGTAAGCATCATCGAAAAACCCACAAGCCAAAGTTGATCAACACCATTTCATCTGTTTTTCAACTGCTCCATATGGATCTTTTTGGACCCGTCCATGTATTGAGTCTTTCTCGTAGCTCTTATTGTCTTGTTATTACTGATGACTATTCACGTTTTACATGGGTATTTTTCTGGTCAAATAAGAGTGAAACTGCAGATTTAATCAAGAAGTTTGTTGTGCTCATGGAGAACCAATTGAACTTGAAGTTGAATGGCATTCGTTGTGATAATGGAACAGAATTCAAGAATGCATCTCTGAATCATTTCTGTTCAGAAAAGGGGGTGCAACGTCAGTACAGCGCCGCAAGAACACCACAGCAAAATGGTGTAGCTGAAAGAAGAAACAGGACCCTTATCGAGGCGGAAAGAACTATGTTGTGCGACTCTAAACATCCATTGTTCTTCTGGGCAGAAGCCATCAACATGGCTTCCTGTGGATGAAGACCCCGTATGAGATTGCCTATGACCGTAGACCCACTCTTGCACATTTCAGAGCATTCGGTTGTCCCTGCATTCTGCTGCATCTTGAATCAACTCCAAATTTTGAGGCCACAGCTGACGAGTGCTATTTTGTCGGTTATGCGGGAAATACAGCTTACAGGGTTTACAATAAATCAACTAAGAAGATTCTAGAATCCTGTGAGGTTCTATGGTTGGAAGAAAATGAGACTGATGCTCATGTTGGTCCAGAGTGGTTATTTGATTACAATGAACTCTTCAAACCATTTAATTTATTTCCGACGGTTGGCACAGAATCTTCAGGTGGTTCTTCGGTGGTTGTTGAAAGGAATATCACACAGGCAGTTTCTCACATCTCTCCACTTCTGGATGAGAATGTCACTGAACCGATTGATGACCCCCAACAACAAACGATCAGTCAAAAGAAACCTCAGAAACCAAAACTTTGCCAAACTTGTCTGAAAATGACGTTGCAGTAGAGGGGGAGAGTTCCATCCGTCAGATCTTCGGGAGCACTCTGTTTCCCGATGTCATTCCAAATGAATTCGTGTCCGATACATCTTACACTCACAGTACGACAACCTTAGGCTGAAAGAATCCACCTGCTGATACTGACGAGAACTTGTCAAACCTGCAAGCTAGCTATGACGTTTCCGACCAGTCAATTCCATCGAGAATTCAGAAGAATCATCCTATCGAAAATGTCATAGGTCCTCTTGAAACGGGAGTATCCACCAGAAGTCAGACTGGAAACATAAACAGTTGTATGTTCTCATGTTTCATCTCTCAAATTGAGCTAAAGACGATGGATATGGCTCTTCAAGAACCAAGTTGGGTTGATGCATGCACGAAGAGCTGAATCAGTTTGATTAATTAAAAGTTTAGATATTAGTTGAATTGATGAAGGGAAAGAAAGCACTTGATACTAGATGGGTATTCCGAAACAAACAAGATGATACCGGAATCATTGTTCAAAATAAGGCTCGATTGGTAGTTCGGGGCGTTCGTCAAGTTGAGGGATTGGATTAAACCGAGGTATACGCTCCAGTGGCTAGACTTGAGGCCATTAGAATCTTTTTGGCATATGCATCATTCATGGGGTTCACAGTGTACCAGATGGATGTTAAGACCGCCATCTGTATGGAGAAGTCAGAGAAGAGATTTATGTTGATCAGCCACTGGGTTTTGTTGACTCAAAGAAACCAAATCATGTTTACAAGCTAGACAAGGCGTTATACGGATTACATCAGGCTCCTCGAGCGTGGTATGCTACATTGACCGCGCATCTCCTTGATTATGGCTACAAGCATGGAACCATCGATCAAAGCTTGTTCCAGAAAACTGTGGGAAAAGATTTGATTCTCTTCCAAATCTATGTAGATGATATCATCTTTGGATCCACCAACACTGAGCTCTGCACAGAATTTGAAAAATTAACGAAGAAAAGATTTGAGATGAGTTCGTTGGGTGAAATGACAACATTCTTGGGTTTACAGGTTCGCCAGAGCTCCTCGGGAATATTATTACACCAAGGGAAATATGTTGAGGATATGCTTGCAAAGTTTGAATTTCAAGACTCCAAGAGTGCTAACACACCTATGGCAGAAAGGCCTCTATTGTCATATGATCCTGAAGGGAGTCCCGTAGATCGAACGTACTATCGATCAATGATCGGGTCTCTGATGTATCTCACTGTTAGTCATCCTGACATCATGTTCGCAGTCTGTCAATGTGCACGTTTTCAGGCTAATCCTAAACTTTCTACTTAATTGCTGTTAAACGTATATTTAGATATCTAAAGGGACAACCGAAGTTAGGTCTTTGGTATCCCAAAAACTCTGAATTTGATCTTTATGCTTTTGCTAATAGAAATTATGGTGGAGATGACATTGACAGGAAATCCACATCTGCCGGATGCCAGTTCTTGGGTGATCGCCTCAATTCGTGGCAATGCAAGTAGCAATAGACAGTGTCCACATCGACTGCCGAAGCTGAGTATGTTGCTGCATCAGCTTGCTGTTCACAGGTTGTCTGGATGCAAAATCAGCTGCTGGATTACGGTTTGGAAATTCTTGACACCCCTATTTTCTGTGATAATGATGCTGCAATTGCTATTGTTAAAAATCCAGTTCAACATTCTAAAACCAAGCACATTGATATTAAAATTCATTTCATTCGCGACTGTTACGACCGGAAACTGATTCATCTTGATCAAGTTCACACTGACAACAACGTGGCGGACTTATTTACAAAACCAGTCGGAACAGCCAAATTTAATGTGCTTGTGAGTTTTCTTAAAATGCTTCGTTTCGAGGATTGAGTCTTTTTGGGTTTAAATTTGTACATTTCTGTTTATCTTTATCACAAATTTAGGGGGAGAAAAATCAAAAATCAAAAAGTCAAAAATAGTGTGTGTGCGCTGTCTTTATTTTAAAACAAAATAATAAAAATATTTTGTGTTTTTCAAGATTCATTCTCGCTTAAAATTATGTCGGTTTCTCAAGTTTAAAGGACATATACTAGTATATGGTTGGTCCGGTGTTCTACTTGTAGTTTCACAGGATAGCCATTTACCTGACGACTGAAAGCACCCGGGGCGATTATGATGTGTTCTTTTGTGTTTTCAATTCTTTCACTTAAAATTATGTCGGTAACTCTGAGTTGGAAGGACATGTATCTTAATATGTGTTTGGTCCCTGTCACACCCCGACTTAGGGCCTAGGCGTGTGACCACAAGTTGGTACTTGTTTTGTAAATATATCAGAGTATTGGACTGTTTTTAGCGGAAGACTCTAGGTTTGAATATAATATTAATTTACATTGAAAATTTACTCGGGAATTAAAAACCCGAGTATTAGTTTACAAAAAATATACGTCATATTACAAGGATTATTAGTTATCAAAAACGGAGCCATCTTGTACGCGATACTATCTTCATAAGACTCTAATCCTTGCTATTGCTACTTATGCTTAATTACCTGGAATGGGTTGGAAAAAAATACGTCACCTATATGCTGCTGAACACGTATGACTCAATAAAACATTTTGAATGACGATTACAATACAAACATAGTTTTCTTGACAATCTCAACGGAAGCATTTCTACTTCCGGTATATGTACCACTGCCCTACACACACAACAGTATTCTACGAGCCAAACGGCCCTGACTAGAGAACTGGTCATGACCGTTTAAGCTCACGGCTTCATTGCCTTTGATTGATTGATAGAGCTTTAACAATTATGTTTGGATCCAGACACATGCGTATTTGGTCTGAGTTGATATTATTCTCTACTTTGTATTATAACGTTTTAGAGATTTCATTATCTCATGTAGACATTGATTGACTCATTAAGACAAACACCGGTTCGTCTCATTGAGTATAAATATGTTTTGACTGATCAAAAAGGTTTGAACGTATTCACCTGTATCGTCGGTGTTGTAAACCTTGACTGATTGATTGATCGACTGTGAATGATATTAACCTATACATAAATAGGTTTGTATGAATGTTTTGAATGATGTTAAGCTATGATTGTAAGCTTAACCTTGAAATCGTTTGTCCTTGATTGTGAATGAAAACACTTAGTTTTATGTGACGTTTGATATAGCATGCTTTGGTTTAATAGGTTCTATCACGTTGGTAAGTTTCTCCAGGTAAGTAAACGGGTCCCACGGTTGATTGGGATTTATGCGAATTACTTTTCCTTAGGCAAGAAACTTACTACTAATGATATCCCCCTTCCAGTTACTACATGCCCGTCAAAATATATCTTTTGTTTACCATTACTTCATCATGAAGTAACGTTTGTGAAAACATGATTGTGAATGAATATTTGTAAAATACGATCAAGGTTAAAGGCCATAGCCTCGATTGATAGTCTAAGCTATAATTCAAATAACTTAAACTTAACTCCTACCTTAGATTGGATGCTTAGACTGATTAACAAGATAAGGCAGGACTTGATCTACTCGTTTATGTGGTTGCTAGCTTAATTCCTACTTCATTTCTTGCACGAATTATGAGAAAACAACACGTCGGCTTACTACGGCAACAGGGCACGCCTTTCGATGTTAATTATGTGAAAGTGGAGGTGAAATGGGATGAAGAGAGCTCAATACCCGTCACCCCCTTTTATAGGCTGATTCAGTACCCTATAGCGATACACGATAGGTCCCTTATGGCCCGTCACGTATCGCGACGCCGCCCTTTTACACTGCCTTATGTGGTGATGACACGTGGCTTGTCATATTGTGCCACGTGTCGACACGGTTTCAACACGTGTCCGGTGACTCACCAAGCCCATCGCACTACGCGATGGGTTGGTTGTTACCCTGTCGCGTATCGCGATGGGAGCAAATTTTCAGAATTTGCACTTTTAGTCCATGTACTTTCTAAGTTAGTATATTTAGGCCTAAATTAAGAGGGTTAGGAACGTGGTGTTACATCCTCCCCACCTTTTGAATAATCTCGTCCTCGAGATTTGTTGGAATAGATTGGGATACTTTTTCTTCATTTCTAACTCGAGTTCCAACATATACTCGGGTCCTCGTCTTGAGTCGTTTGTGTTTGAGAAACTTGATCATGCTATCTTTTATTTGAATAGGTTGTTCCACAAACTTAAGTTTTTCATTGATCTTAACATCTTTCAATGGCATATCAAGGGTTTCATCGGCTAAGCACTTGCGTAGATTGGATAAGTGGAACACGTCATGAATTCCTTTCATCTCTTCGGGTAACTCTAGCCGATAAGCAACTGGTCCAATTCTTTCGAGTATATTGAATGGTCCAACAAATCGTGGACTCAATTTTCCTTTCTTTCCAAATCTTACTACACCTTTCCAAGGTGATACTTTCAAAAGTACTTTGTCGCCTTCTTTGAATTCTAATGGCTTGCGGCGAATGTCTGCATAACTCTTTTGTCTATCCCTTGCTGTTTTCAATCGTTCACGGATTTGTATAACTTGGTCAGTAGGTCTTTGAACAATTTCAGGTCCTGATAACTGACTATCACCTGTTTCTGACCAACATACAGGTGTTCTACACTTTCTTCCATACAATGCTTCAAATGGTGCTGCTTGGATACTCGTATGATAACTGTTATTGTACGAGAATTCCATCAGTGCAAGATGAGTATCCCAACTTCCTCCTAAGTCGATAACACAGGCCCGAAGCATATCTTCCAACGTTTGAATTGTTCGTTCACTTTGGCCATCAGTCTGGGGATGATATGCAGTACTTAAGTTTAGTCGAGTCCCCATAGCTTTTTGAAAACTTGACCAAAAATTTGAAGTGAAACGACTATCTCTATCGAATATGATGGATAGCGGCATACCATGTAAGGATACTATGTTTTCGACATATAGATGTGCTAACTTATCCATACTAAACATTTCTTGAATTGGAATGAAATGGGTAGACTTGGTAAGTCTATCGACAATAACCCAAATTGCATCATTTTGGCGTGAAGTTTTTGGTAACTTCATGATGAAATCCATAGTTATCATATCTCATTTCCATATCGGAATTTCCGGTTGTTGTAGTAGTCCTAACAGATTTTGATGTTCAGCTTTCAATTTTGAACACGTTAGGCACTTAGCTACATCAAGGCAATGTATTTCTTCATCCCGAGCCACCAATAATCATCTTTTAGATTATGATACATCTTATCACTTCCTGAATGCATCATATACTTTGACTTGTGTGCTTCTTCTAGAATTTTATCTCTTAGACTTCCGACCATTGGTACCCAAATCCTAGTACCAAGTCTAAGGATTTCGTCATTTCCTTTAATCAACTGATCGATTGTACCATTTTCTTTTTCGACGTTAATGTTACCTTCTTCTAGTGCCAACTTCTGAGCTTCTTTGATTTGACTAGCTAGATCAACTTTAAGTTCTAGTCTAAGAGCTCGAACTCTCTTTGGCTTCTCATGTTCTTTTCTACTTAAAGCATCAGCCACCACGTTAGCTTTTCCTTCATGATATGCGATCTCACAGTCGTAATCATTAAGTGTTTCCATCCAACGCCTTTGTCTCATATTCAATTCCTTCTGATCGAATATATGCTTCAAACTTTTGTGATCAGTGTATATCGTGAATCTTACACCATACAAGTAATGTCGCCATAACTTTAATGCTAAAATTATAGCACCCAATTCAAGATCATGCGTGGTGTAATTCTTTTCATGAGCTTTCAATTGTCTCGAAGCATAAGCAATCACTTTCTTTCCTTGCATTAAACACTTCCCATTCCCGTGTGCGAAGCATCACAGTAAATGATAGAGTTTTCTAGCCCTTTTGGCAAAGCCAGAATCGGTGCATTAGTTAACTTTTGTTTTAGTGTTTCGAATGCTTCCTTTTTCTTCGGTCGCCATTCAAACTTAATTGCTTTTCTTGTAAGTGAAGTTAATGGGACAGCTATTCGAGAGAAATCTTGTATGAATCTTCTATAGTATCCGAACAAGCCTAGAAAACTTTGGACTTGAGTAGTAGTATTGGGTTTCTCCCATTTGGTTATAGCCTCAATCTTTGCTGGGTCTACTTTAATACCCTTCTCATTTATAACATGACCAAGAAATTGTACTTCGGACAACCAAAATTCACATTTTGAGAATTTGGCGTATAATTTCTCTTTCCTTAGGGTTTCAAGTATAATTTTAAGGTGAACTTGATGATCGTCTTTGAATTTTGAATAAACAAGGATGTCATCGATGAAAACAATAACAAACTTGTCCAAATATGGCTTGCAAATCCGATTCATCATGTCCATAAAAGCTGCCGGAGCATTAGTGAGTCCGAAAGGCATCACAGTGAACTCATAATGTTCGTATCGGGTTCTAAATGCTGTCTTTGGTATATCTTCTTCTTGTACCTTCAATTGATGATAACCCGATCTCAGGTCAATCTTGGAAAAACAACTTGCTCCTTGAAGCTGATCGAACAAGTCATCGATTCTTGGTAATGGATACTTGTTCTTGATCGTAACCTTGTTCAGTTCTCGGTAATCTATACACATCCTCATCGATCCGTCCTTCTTCTTTACGAACAAAATTGGAGCTCCCCACGGTGACGAACTCAGTCGTATAAATCCTTTCTCCAAAAGTTCATCTAACTGTTTCTTCAGCTCCTTCATTTCTGTTGGTACTAGACGATAAGGTGATTTTGCAATTGGTGATGTTCCTGGCATGAGGTCGATTTCAAATTCTACTTCTCTATCAGGCGGGGCTCCTGGTAGCTCATTAGGAAATACAACTTGAAATTTGGACACGATTGGCACTTCTTCCATCTTCTTTGGTTCGGGTTCTTTGGTTACATAGGCTATGAATGCGAGGCATCCTTTTACCTAAGCAATGACTTGCTTTGATCTTAGAAATGATTCCTACTTTCCCTCCTTCTTTATCTCCGGTTATACGAATGGTTTTGTTATTGGGTGTTCAAATGCCGATGGCTCTATCGTTACATAGGATACGGGCTTGATTAAATGATAACCAGTCCGTACCTAAAACTACATCAAAACCTGCCAATGTTTTGGGTAACAATCGTACATGTATGACGTGGTTGGCAAAAGAAATTGTGGCATTATCTAAAGCCTCGGTTATTCTACTTACATTACCATCAGCAGCCTTGACTTCATAATGTTTATCTAATTTAACTAAGTAGCTCATTTAATAGACTACAAAATTTATAATCTATAAAACTTTGTTTTGCACCTGAGTCAAATAGAACTCTAGCATAAACATTATTTATAGGAAACGTACCGGTGATCACATCCGGTATATCAGCTGCTTTTTGAGTGTCTAGCATAAAGACACGAGCATTTCCTTTCTTGGCATCGGTCTTCACACCGCTGCCACTTGCTCCAACTGTCACTATCATTGGCTTCTTCTTTGGGCACTCAGTACTATAATGCCCCTTCTCTCCACACTCAAAACATACTCCAGTCTTCTTCCTACAATCTGCTTCCGAATGTCCCAGTTTCTTGCAAAACCCGCATACAACAGTGTTAGTTGGTTGAAGACATCTACCGAAATGTCTCCTACCGCATGACTTGCAAATGGGGCGACTATACACAAATCCCCCTTCTCTTTTCTTCTCCGTCTTCTTTATCTTTCCACCAACACCCATCTTTCCATTATCTTTATTTTTCTCATCTCTATTCCTCAACATCCCGTCCATTAAATATCCGGCCAACTCCATGGCAGATTCCGTCGTGGTCGGCATATGTGACCGAACTAAATCACGGATCTCAATTGGCAATCCATAGATATAGCGCGTCACTTTATTGATTTCAGGAGTGACCAAGTGAGGTACAATTCTACAATACTCAAGGAACTTTGTGTTATATTCCTTGAGATTGGTTCCCACAACCTTGTGGTTCCATAGCTTGGTTTGAATCTGATCCATTTCGTTAATTGGACAGAACTTCTTCATTACCATAGCTTTTAATGTTGCGCAGTCTAGATTGTATAATTCTCTCTACCCTTGATTCCAATATGGGTATTCCACCACTCTAATGCCTCCCCCTTGAACATCTGGGAGGTGTATTGCACCTTCTCGCTTTCCATACATTTTCTTATTAGCACAATCGATTCCATCTCCTCCAACCATCGGAGGGTATGTGTCACTCCTTTATCCCCGTGAAATTCTTTTGGATTATAAACTTTAAACACCTTGAAATCACAACCTTCTTGTATTTTTAACTTTTTAACTTTCTCACGCAAGTGATCCTCAGCAGTAGAGCCCTGATCACTCTCTTCTTTCCTTCCTTCGGTTTCTTTCTTCTTACTCTCCTTCTTTTCTGATTTCTTTTTAGATTCTTTCTTAGATTCTCTTTTCGAAGTAGCAGACTCGCTTTTGCTTCGACTTGTTCTTTTGTTAGAATGTGAGGCAATATGACTTTGATCATGTTTCAATATTTCATAGATTGGATTCACAGCCTCTTTTATTAGATCGCGGATACCGAGCACATAATTTTGTGGTATGGCTTGTATATTTTCTGCAGTTACTTTTTCTTGCATGATTTCTTCGATTGTCTTTCTTTTATTGTTTACTTGAATTTCTTGATTACTATTTGCTTTAGACATGCTGTTACATGAATAAAACAAAATTTCAGAAAAGGCACACTTTATATCACATTATTTATCTTACAAGAAAAAGATCACAACAACTACAACAGTTTATAGTTATGATTTCTAATCCTTAATCCATTTTGTAACAAGATTTTTCATCTTGTCACATTTCTTGGCAATCTTTCTCCCTATTCTCTTTTTATCCACTTTCTCGTTTCTCAGCTCGTTCATCACTGAATTTGGCAGGTTCGGATATCCCGTTGGTGCGGATGCGGCTGGAAAGAGATATGCATTTTCTTGTGGATAGAGATGCGGGTTAGCAACTTATGCATGCAATTCTTCATTAGGAATGTTGTTGGTGTAAAACTCCTCGATGAGATTTGCCTCCTCCCGAATCTCTTTTGCTTGCTGGGAGATCGATGGTATTGATCCCTTATAAGATGGAAAATAAGGATATTTATTCTACTTATCTTCTTCCTTGAAATCCTCCTCTTCCTCGGGATCTTCCTCGGATTCATAAGGATTCTTGATTGGTGATTGAACTAATCTCTTTTTGTATGGTAAGATGACCCTCATCTTTGGCTTATGACTTGGTTCAGCAATGGTCGGTGGAATCTGGTATTGATAACCCAATGGTGGTGATCCGAATTGCCATCTCCTTTGATCCGAGTGACAATTCATTCAGCTTGATGACACCGATTCAGTTTCTTGCTTGATTTTACTCTGTACCTCCTGTTCCTCGGAAGGATGGTATGTTGGAATGTCGGAGGGGTAATACTGGGGAACGTTGTCCTCGGTATTGTCAGAGATTTCGATTGGACATTGTTGATTGCCTGGGAGATACACGGGTTGGCTCCCATACGGTAACATCGGATTGATTGGTTGATCACGATTGAAAAAGCTAGTGTAGTAACTATTGCTACTTTCCATATCGGATGGTTCGTTAATGATTGTCGGTACTGATCGTATGGCTACTCGGTGTCTACGACCAAAGTAGTTAATATAAGACATCTGCACTTTCGTTAGGTTAGGGATAGGAGGTTTACCAATCCTATCTTATCCCTACAAATAATAATGGTTAAAGCCTAGGTACTAATGTTTAATACCTAATTCGCTGAAACCGGTGGCTCTGATACCAACCTGTCACACCCCGACTTAGGGCCTAGGCGTGTGACCACAAGTTGGTACCTGTTTTGTAAATATATCAGAGTATTGGATTGTTTTTAGCGGAAGACTCTAGGTTTGAAAATAATATTAATTTACATTGAAAATTTACTCGGGAATTAAACACCCGAATATTAGTTTACAAAAAATATACGTTCATATTACAAGGATTATTAGATATCAAAAACGGGCCATCTTGTACGAGATACTATCTTCATAAGACTCCAATCCTTGCTATTGCTACTTATGCCTAATTACCTGCAATGGGTTGGAAAAAAATACGTCACCTATATGCTGCAGAACACGTATGACTCAATAAAACATTTTGAATGACGATTACAATACAAACGTAGTTTTCTTAACAATCTCAACGGAAACATTTCTACTTCCGGTATATGTACCACTGCCCTACACACACAACGGTATTCTCCGAGCCAAACGGCCCTGACTAGAGAACTGGTCATGACCGTTTAAGCTCACGGCTTCATTGCCTTTGATTGATTGATAGAGCTTTAACGGTTATGTTTGGATCCAGACACATGCGTATTTGGTCTGAGTTGATATTATTCTCTACTTTGTATTATAATGTTTTTAGAGATTTCATTATCTCATGTAGACATTGATTGACTTGTTAAGACAAACACAGGTTCGTCTCATTGAGTATAAATATGTTTTGACTGATTAAAGAGGTTTGAACGTATTCACCTGTACAGTCGGTGTTGTAAACATTGACTGATTGATTGATCGACTGTGAATGATATTAACCTATACATAAATAGGTTTGTATGAATGTTTTGAATGATGTTAAGCTATGATTGTAAGCTTAACCTTGAAATCGTTTGTCCTTGATTGTGAATGAAAACACTTAGTTTTATGTGACGTTTGATATAGCATGCTTTGGTTTAATAGGTTCTATCACGTTGGTAAGTTTCTCCAGGTAAGTAAACGGGTCCCACGGTTGATTGGGATTTATGCGAATTACTTTTCCTTAGGCAAGAAACTTACTACTAATGATATCCCCCTTCCAGTTACTACATGCCCGTCAAAATATATCTTTTGTTTACCATTACTTCATCATGAAGTAACGTTTGTGAAAACATGATTGTGAATGAATATTTGTAAAATACGATCAAGGTTAAAGGCCATAGCCTCGATTGATAGTCTAAGCTATAATTCAAATAACTTAAACTTATCTTCTACCTTAGATTGGATGCTTAGACTGATTAACAAGATAAGGCAGGACTTGATCTACTCGTTTATGTGGTTGCTAGCTTAATTCCTACTTTGTTTCTTGCACGAATTACAAGAAAACAGCACGTCGGCTTACTACGGAAACCGGGCACGCCTTTCGATGTTAACTATGTGAAAGTGGAGGTGAAATGGGATGAAGAGAGCTCAATACCCGTCACCCCCTTTTATAGGCTGATTCAGTACCCTATCGCGATACGCGATAGGTCCCTTGTGGCCCGTCGCGTATCGCGACGCCGCCCTTTTACACCGCCTTATGTGGTGATGACACGTGGCCTTTCATATTGTGCCACGTGTCGAAACGGTTTCAACATGTGTCCGGTGACTTACCAAGCCCATCGCGCTACGCGATGGGTTGATTGTTACCCCGTCGCGTATCGCGATGGAAGCAAATTTTCAGAATTTGCACTTTTAGTCCTTGTACTTTCTAACTTAGTATATTTAGGTCTAAATTAAGAGGGTTAGGAACGTGGTGTTACAGTCCTGTTAACCAATTGCGGTCATACGGGATAGCCATTTACCTGAAAGCTTAAAGTGACCGGGGTGACTGAACTCATAACACGGTTTTTTTATTTTTTATGCAACTCCCTGGGATGTGATATTATCATTCAGTTAACAGCTTTTTTAGAAGCTTCAAAACATTTTCAAATGATAATTGATCAAACCTTTAGAAAATGATAGATAAACTGTTTATGTTTGCCTAACGGGTGAAGTTATTAAGCTTAAAAGGCTCTAGAACAGTCATTGATCTGTATGATATCTTTCCATGATGTGTAAAAGTTGAAGTGATATAAACTAAACTTGCTGAACTTACCGTGGAGAGTCATTTTGAAGACATATGCATGTATCCATATACATCTCTCCAAAAGATAGGCAGAAAAGCAATTACTCAGTCACACACGAGCCCGTTAGTGTCTTGATCACCAAAAATATTATGTTTCTAAGTTATTACCAAAAAAAAACATGTCTATTATTATTGTATTATCAAATTTTTTTTCAAAAGCTTAAAGGGTCAAACTAGAACTACAGAGATGGGGGCATAAAAGTAAGTCATGTCATGTCTCGAATGAAAGGCCTGTAAGTCCTGATGGCTTGTAAGTCCAACGTTCAACCTTAAATCTTAAATTATTGTTTGTATATCTATAAAAAATCTTTTGATCATGCACTAGGGGGTTGGAGTCAAATTGGGGTGATCTGGGGAAAGCCAAATACGCTTTGAGAAGAGATAGGAGGCATCACAAGTCCATGAGTGATGTCCATCTAAGCTCTATGCCTAACTGAACCTAATCCATATCACTGATGCAATGATAATCATGCTAAGTTCATTATACCGGCTATCAACTTGCTTCTTTATGTCATAATAACGATGAACATGAGTCCTTGTGACAACACCTTAAACGATATGGTTCCATGTTCGGATCTTTTCATAAAAAAGGGGCGGCACTTTTTACTAAGACTGAAATTTGATCCCGACTTATAAAATTCAAGGGAGTTCATGTGTATGTTAATGTTCTTTTTGTGTGTGTATATTTTTTTATTTTATTTTGTTTTATCTGTTTTGTTTGTTTTATCTCGAAACTATTCTCCTCGAATCGTGTGTGTAAACTGAGCTTATTTTCAATTTGGGCTTCGAAAGTTTTTGTTTGGTCATCTGCTTATTTGGACATGTTTTTGCTTGGGCCGCATGCTGTGTTGAGCCCATTAAGGGTTCTCGGCCCGGTTTGGTTACAATATAAGTAACTTTTAGCACAATCTTTCACCCTCATTACCTTCACAAATTAAATCCTCTCAAGCTTTCTAGCCAATTACTAAATCTTTCTCACGAATCATCTTTTAGTGTTTACTTATTTGATTCACAGGTAATGAGCAAAGTCATATGATATCTATGTGTCGACAGATGCTTGGTTGATGTTTCCATGAACTGGTTTCATGGATGGTTTGATTTGATAAATTAAAGTGGAATCATGAGTAATTAGGTATTTTGGTGGACATCTTAGGGTTTAATGGATTGTTTTTGGTTGAGTATTCTAGACTAGTTGCAGGTTTCATGGGGATTTCGGTGACTTGGAGAAGACGACGCGTTTCCCAAGATGGAACTCAAGGGTTTTCTCAACAACAATTACAACCCCAACTTCAACAACTTTCAACCTCAAATGAACAATCAACAACAAAGTATGCAACAGACTCAAGGTTTTCAAATGAACAACAATCAAAACCTTCCAGCAGCTCAAAATGTTCCAAACAACACTGTTCCAGCAAACCAAAATCAGATCAGAAATCAAGGAAATGTGGCAGTGACTACACAACATGAAGGAAATTTTGATTGGATCAATCATGAAGAGGACATTGTAGATGATATCAAGAAAGCAAATGTGGCATTCATGGCCATAATTGAGAAAGAAAAAGGATCATCATCTCAGGAACAGTCCATTCCTCTGAATGAAATGTGGTATATGGATAGTGGTTGTTCTAGGCACATGACTTGTGACAAAAGATCACTTGCCAATTATGAAGAAAAGTATGAAGGACCTGTAGCTTTTGGGAGTGATGAAAATGGTGGAAAGATTGTGGGGAAATGAATCTTAACAAATGGAAAGGTTTCTTTTGATAATGTGTTTCATGTTGAAGGTCTTCAGTATAATCTACTGAGTATATCACAAATGTGTGATAAGGGATACAAAGTCAGTTTTGATGATTCCCACTGTTTCATCTTAAAACCTGAGTTTGTAATTCCACCTGAAATGATTATGATGATGGCACCAAGAAATGGCAACTTGTATGAATTGAATATGAAAGAAGCTGTTTCAAGAGGAGATGTTTTGTTTCCAAAGCCACTGAAAATGAATCAAAATTGTGGCATAGGAAACTGTGTCTTGTGAACTTAAAGAACATGAATAGACTTGTCAAAAGTGAGCATGTCATAGGCTTACCTACAAGAGAGTTCAAATTGGAAGATCAATGTAATTCATGCCAAAAGGGAAAACAACGCAAATCTACTCATAAGCCTAAGCTCATCAACTCAATTGATCAAATACTTGAATTACTTCACATGGATCTCTTTGGTCCTGTGAGTGTGCCAAGTATAGGGAAGAAAAGATATTGTCTTGTGATCATTGATGACTATTCAAGATATACTTGGGTTTATTTCCTAAGTACCAAGGATGAGACAGCAGAGTTGATTAAGGGTTGTGTAACAATGGTAGAGAACAAATTGAATAAGAAGGTTAAAATGATGAGAAGTGACAATGGCACTGAGTTCAAAAATGGAGTTATGCAGGAATTTTATGCAGAAAAGGGAATACTTCAACAATTCTCAGCTCCTAGAACTCCTGAACAAAATGGTGTTGCAGAAAGAAGAAATAGAACTTTGATTGAAGCTGCAAGAACCATGTTAGCAGATGCTAACCTGCCTGTTACTTTTTGGGCTGAAGCCATAAACACTGCTTGCTATATTCAGAACAGGGTTCTTGTAAACAAAAGGCATAACAAGACTCCATATGAAATATTCCACAACAGAAAGCCTTATATCAAATTTTTCAAGCCCTTTGGATGCAAATGTTTTTTCCTGAACACTAGGGATTATTTGAACAAGTTTCAAACAAAATCTCTAGATTGTTTCTTTGTTGGATATTCTACACACTCAAAAGCATACATAGTATATGTGAAAGATCATTTGAGTGTTATAGAATCATCTGACATCATCTTTAATGAGAATCAATTCAATACAGTTGATGGTGCGGCATGGCTGTTTGATCATAAAAAGTTAATAAGGTCTTTCAAGTTTATCCTGAAGACTTTGATGACTCATTTTACAAGACCAGTGTAATTGAAGAGAAAAAGAAGAAACCAATGGACTTAGAAGAATTGTGGATAAAGATTGCTAGAAAAGAAAAGGAATATACTTTTGTGAAGAATTCCTCAAGTGATATTGTTGAAAAAGTTCAAGAAGATAATCAAGAAAACAATCACAGTCCTGATCATGATCATACTGAGATAAATCAAGAAAATCAAGATGTACAGAATGATCAAGTTCAGAATGAGGGAGACTCAAGCAACCAAGCAAGTGAAGAAGAAGTTGCATCTACTACAAGATTTCAAGATCTGTTTCAAAGACTGAACTTAGAAAACAATGGTTCATCTACTTCAAGACAAAATAATGATGAAGCACCAGAATTTCATGATGCAGAGAATGATTTGATAATTGAAGAACCAGAACTCAAAGAGTCAAATTTTGACACAACTGTGTCTACAGATATGATTGTTCAAACTCCTTATGTGAAAAAGAATCATCCTTCTGAAAACATCATTGGAGATTTGCATGAAAGAGTTACAAGAAGTCACTCAGAAATTGCAAACATCTGCCTCTACTCCTGCTTTCTATCCCAAATAGAGCCTAAGAATATTGCTCAAGCACTGAAGGAAAACAGTTGGATAGAAGCAATGCAGGAAGAAATGGCTCAGTTCAGAGATCTACATGTGTGGGATCTTGTTGATAGACCAATAGACAGATATGCAATAGGTACCAAATGGGTTTTTAGAAACAAAAGGGATGAGAGGGGTTTGGTGATTAAGAATAAAGCTAGGCTTGTGGCACTGGGATGCCTTCAAGAGGAAGGAATAGACTTTGAGGAAGTCTTTGCTCCTGTAAGCTATTAGGATCTTTCTTGCATATGATGCCTCAAAGAACATCAAGGTGTTCTAGCTTGATGTTAAGTCTGCATTCCTAAATGGAAAGATTGATGAAGAGGTGTATGTAGCTCAACCTCCAGGTTTTGAGGATCCTTTGTATCCAAACAGTGTGTATAAACTAAAAAAAAACACTTTATGGATTGCATCATGCTTCTAGAGCGTGGTATGATGAGCTGTCAAATCATCTTTTTGAAAATGGCTTTAAAAGAGGAGCCATTAACAAGACACTCTTCTACAAAAGAAAGGGATCAGACTTACTTTTGTTACAAGTGTATGTAGATGACATCATCTTTGGATCTACAAATGAACAAATGTGTATGGAGTTTGAAGGGGTAATGAAGTCCAAATACAGCATGAGTTCTATGGGAGAAATGAACTTCTTTCTTGGATTACAAGTTCAACAGAAAGCTGAAGGGATCTTCATTCACCAAAATAAGTATGTGCAGGACATCTTGAACAAGTTCAACTGTCATGAGTACAAAACTGCCTCAACTCCAATGGACACCAAGGAAAAGATGATTGCTGATGAAAAGGGGGAGCCTGTGGATGAACATGAATATAGAGCCAAAATTGGATCTCTGATGTATCTGACTGCTACAAGACTAGATATCATGTTTGCTGTGTGTGTGTGTGCAAGATTCCAGTCAAGTCCAAAAGTCTCCCACATGAATGCTGTTAAAAGAATATTCAGATATTTGAAGGGAAGACCAGATTTGGGGATTTGGTATCCAAAGAATCAATCATTTGATATAATTGCCTACACAGACAGTGATTATGATGGCTGCAATATGAGCAGAAAGTCAACCTCAGGAGGATGTCAATTCTTGGGAGAAAGGCTAGTGTCATGGTAATGCAAGAAGCAAACTACTGTCTCAATCTCAACTGCAGAAGCTGAATATGTTGCTGCATTTGCCTGCTGTGCACAAGTTCTATGGATTCAGAACCAGATGCTGGATTATGGTTTGAATTTTCTGAATACCCCTATTTTCATTGATAATACTGCTGCATACTTTACTATAAAGAATCTAGTCCAACACTCAAAGACTAAGAATATTGAAATCAGACATCACTTCATTAGAGATTGTAATGAAAAAGGTTTAATTGAAATGCACAGAGTTGACACAAGTGACAACTTAGCTGACCTATTCACCAAGCCACTTGACAGAACCAGATTCAACTTTCTTTTGAAAGCTCTGGGTATGATCAACTCAGATGAAGTCTGATTGAGAATATGTGCTTAGTATGTGTCTCAATATGCTAATTGATTATTTTTGTTTGAGATCACATACTTTGAATGTTGAATGAATATGTTAAATGAATATGCTGAATAAATATGTTATAAATGTGTTACTTGTTTACTGATTCTGTTTTGTGCTTTAACTGATTTTGTATGCAAAGTTTAACATGATTAATTTGGTTAAAATGTGTTCATGTTTATCAGTTGATGTGCATTTGTGATGTTTAGATGAGTAATCCAGTTATGAAGTACCTGTTAAATGCTTATCTAACATCACTGCTTAACTGCTTGAATATGTGTTTTATCTGATCTTCTAATGTTATTAAGATAGGATAGACTTTGAATGTTAGTACTGTCTACTTGTTCTGATAATATTAAGTTTGATTAAGATTTGATTATGTTTTACAACTGTTTGTGTCAAAATGAGTCTTATGTCAAAATTAAGAGATAAAATGAAATTTTCTAATGAATTTTGCGTACATACTTTATTTTGGATAAAACATGAGCAAGTTGACTAATGGTGTTGAGACATGATAATACTATTCAGTTCAAGTTTTAAAGAAGCTTCAAAAGGAAGGATTTTTAAATGAAAAGTCTCAGGTAGTTATCTTTGCTGAAAATTATGTCATTTGCCCAGTTGGAAGGACATACACTTGTGTATGTTTGGTCCTGCAATCTGCAAAGATTAAAGGATAGCAATTAACCAGAAAACTGAAAGCTTTTGGGGGCAATTATAACTTGTTTTCTATTCCTTCACTTAAAACTATGTCAATAGCTCTGACTTTGAAAGGACATATACTCAAAATGTATGTTTGGTCCTGTTGACCTTTTGTGATCAAATAGAACAGCCATTTACCTGACAATTAAGAGACATTGAGGTAATTGAATATTAAACTGAATATTAATGGGAAATGATAGTACATTGACTACTTAGCCAATCATATGGATTTATTAGGCTAAAAGGACTCTCAGTACAGTCATTGACATGTATGGTTGCTTTCTCATGATATGTAAAATCTAAGGTGATATAAACATATAGAAAATGCTAAGATTTATGTGGAGTTACATTGCTGTCTATGCATGTTCCTAGATAAATCCTTTCAAATGATAGACAGAAAAGTGATTATCCAGTCATACACAAGCCTGTTGGTCTTTGGTTACCCAAAATGAAACATCTTTTTAAAGAATCACAAAGAACTGCTGTGAACTACTTTAATTTCAAAAATTTATTCAACCAACAGTTGATATATGTTCACAAATTTTTATTGGAAAAATACAAACATGAGGGTTAATAACAGAACTACAAGGGTGGAGGCAATCATATAAGTCCTTTAAACATCCTGAATGAAAGGCCTGTTAGTCCGACTTGCGTGGCATGTAAGTCCAACGTTCAAACTCACATATGTTTGTAGATTTGAAAGGAAGTATCTTATAAATTTTCAAAAATGTTATGTCATTAAAAAAGCTTTTAACCAAAACCAGGGGGTCAAAGTCAAATTGGGGTGATCTGGAGACAGCCAAATAAGCCTTGAGGATAGATAAGGAGCATCAGAAAACAATATGTGTTATCCATTAAATTTTCTGCAACTTAATTGAAATTTAATCATATCACCAAAGAAATGAAAATCATGTTAAGTCTAGACCTGCTTTTGACCTGTCTTTGTAGTCATAATAATGCTGAGAATGAAGTATTGAGAAAGCTACTTAGTCAATATGATCCCATTTCTGAGATCTTTTCAATTTACAAAATAAATTGTTTTGAAATGATACATAACTGAAATTTGATCTCTAAATGCACCATTTTCTCTTAAACTATGATCTGAAATGATACATAACTTAGAAATGTCTTTGACAAGTGGTTTAAGTCAAACAGTGTTGCATTTTGCCTAAAATAGGTTGAATATGTAAGTTCGGGTAAGGTTTGATGTTCTCAAACCTTTCCGGGCACATAACAGTTGAATATGTACGTTCGGGTAAGGTTTGATGTTCTCAAACCTTTCCGGGAACAAAGCAGTTGAATATGTGTGAATATGTATTTTCGGGTAAGGTTTAATGTTTTATAACCTTTCCGAGTAGAATTAGATACTTTTATCTAAGTTTACTATTTTCGGGCATGCTTTGAAGCATTTGATACTTTTCGGGTAGAGTTACTATTTTAGTGACTTTCCGGGCAAGCCTGATTGTTTATGTTTGAATATGTTTTTTGGGTATGATTTATTTGAAATTTCTCGGGTAGACTACATTGTTTAGTTTAGTTCCCAAGCATACCTGATGTGTGAATATGTTAATCCTAGCAAGCTTAGTGATAACATAGGATTGTTGGGCAAGCTCTTTGAAATTTTCAGACTATAGTACACTTAGGTGTTTTATGTTTAATTTCATTCCGAGCATGCTATGTATTATTTTTGATTATGACTTCTTTGAAATTACAAGTGTTTTCGGGCAGACTTTGTCTTACGGGCACACTTTATATTCCAGGTACACTATTGTTCCCTCAATATACTTGGTGATTTCAAAATTTGACTTTCCGAGTACACTGTCTGCAAGATATCATTTCAGGCACACTTTATACTCTATGAAAGTTGTTCGGGTATACTTTGTAAAGAAGGTTGTTCGGGCACACTATCTTAGGAAGGTTGCTCGGGCACACTGTTCATCAAAGTGTGTTTGATTGAATGTGTTTTTGATTTTGATAGGGTTTTTGCTAGATTAAGTTAATTAATTTAGATGAGAGAAATTAATTTGGGTATCTTAATTGATTCCTAGCAAGAATGCTTATTTGATATTTTATACTTAATTGTTTATCTTGTGATTAAGTTCTCAAGAAATCTGGTATTTTGAGTAAGCTTTCTTCATCTTTACTTGACTTTAAATTAGTTAACTTGACCAAACAAGGATTGTATGTGGAAGATGCCGTGTAGACTTTGTCAATTAACAATGAAAATTTTTCCAAGCAAAGTTTAACTTCTTTTATCGGGTAAGGTTTTAAATTGGATAAGATTATTATGTTTGACAGCTAATAATTCACTACATGACAAAATGCATTTAAAACCCACTTTCAAAAGGTATATAAGGGGGAGTTAGGGAAATTTTCAACATTATTTTCCCCCTCTCTCTCTGCTTCCACTGCAACTGCTTAATATCAAAGAAACCCAAACCGACCTATCGCATTCGATTATTCCAAACCCTAACTTTACCAGCCTACTAATTCCGACTCGGTAAGCAATAATAACTTGTTTTCCGACCACGATTAGTTGATTATGGGTTTCGATTATGTACTTGATTACTAATATTCTATTTTTGTGTTTAGGTTATTAGTTTGTCGAAGATCAGGTTCTTAATAAAATTTCTCTCTTTCTTCTACAAATTTATAACTTGAAATTGAGTAAAGTAATGAACTTTTATGCTAATTTCGCTTTGAATATGTTTGATTGTGATGTTCAGATATGGCAGAAGAAGAACAACCCAAGTATGTTTTTGAAAAGAAACACAACATGTGTGCACTATTGGAAGTCACCCCTAACAACGAGCCGGTGGCAAGAATGATTACTTGGATGGCTCGATCGAATGTCAGATTTTCTTTCACTGAATGTCCTGTCATCTACAGAAATCATTCACTGGATTTCTGGAGATCTGTAGAACTTGTTGAAGACATCAATGGAAAGAGAATCGAGGCAACTGTAGCAAGACAAGAAATACACATAACAGAAAGGATGATAAGAAGATGCTTGCAGTTGAATGATGGTGACCACAATCCAATAAACTTCAATACAACACACCTGATGAAAATATTTGAAGAAACAATGGGTTACCAGGGAACAGTTCATGATGGACAATTTCAAAAAGGGATGTTCCCAATGTTTTACAGATTTCTCATTCACCATGTGATACAGGGATTTTTCCCAAGAAAGGGATCATGGACTCTGATGAGTCGTGATCTAGCAAATGCCACTGTGGGGATTATATATGATTTGCCTTTCAATTTCTCAAAAATGATTTTTGGTGGATTGGTATCAAACTTGAAGAAGGCTGAGGTAGATAGATTTCTGCAGTACCCAAGGTTCTTACAGATAATCTTCAACAGTGAATTACAAAATCTACCCACTATTGGCACTACACACCTACTGCAGAACCCAGACACTTACAGAAGAATCAAAACTCCGGGTGTGGCCAATAGATTTGACTCAAATGTTCCATTTGAGATCTTGCCATGGTTGTTGAACCATGACTTGAATGTGATGCCAGTGCATGAGTTAAGCTCAGAGGAGGAAGGAGGGGAAGATGATGATGAGGATGATGACGGTATCGATGATGGAGATGATAATGTTGATGATGGAGATGAAGGAGGAGCTGAAGTTGCTATGAATGTTGATGCACCTGATCAGGGGGAGCAATTTGGAGATCAAGAACAACCTATTCCAACACAACCACATTCACCATTACATATTGACCAACCCATTATACCATCACCACCACTAACTCCAACATATCAAACCACTCATTCCCCACCCCAAACCCTAACCATAAGCCAACCTGAAACATCAACTCATGTATCCCCAACACCACAAACACCAACAACATCAAGTCCAATTCATTCTGATCCATTAATTCCAAGCCCACATCATACACAATCACCACCACAATCCATTTTCCAAACTCACACCACAACCCATGAACAAACTGAATATGAACTATTTTCTACATCACAACCTACAACACCACCCACTGACACTGACTTATTGACCTTGTTGAAAGAAAATGCTGAGTTGAAAAGAAGGAATGAGGAGGTCACTATGGAGAATGTCATGCTATTAGAGCAGTTGGTAAGGGAAAAAATGAGAATTCAAACCCTGGAGCAGGAGGTTGAGAAGACCTCAGCTGCCCCAAAACAGGGGGAGAATGAAAATGAGCCAACTGACTTAAGGGTAGATGTTGAGACTGAAACTGAAACAGGTGTAGAGACTGTAGACAGTTTGAAACTGATCTTAAATGCTTATGATGATGGTGAGGAGGATAGTGAGGAGAGAAGAGTTGAAGATGATGAGTATGAAGGTGACAAATCAGATATTGGAGAACAAGATTATGACAATAATGATGAAATAATGAATGTTGAATGGAGTGAAGAGAATGATGAAGGGACAGGTGATGGAGTTGAAAAGACAAATGCTGAAGAAAATGTAGTCATCACTGATGTAGCTATTGATATTATGACTGATGCAGCAACTGATGTCTTAACTGACATACATACTGATGTTCAAACTGAAGAAATCATTGATGAAAATGCTGCTACTGAGGAACTTATACACACTGAACCAGAAACTGATCAACAAGCAAGTTCCAAGAGAGTAGAGCATGACCCAGAACTGGAAGCACTTGAGAAAGAAATAGATGACTATGTACAGTCTGAAGATGAAGAGGATGTGAAAAGAAGAATTGAGAAAGGTAAAACTAAAGTGACTGAAAAGGAGCCCGATGAAGCATATCCAGAGAAAGACATCTTGTTCAGAGATGATGATATTGCTGTTGCTGCTGCCTTAAGAGAACAATAGAATATCTTGAGGGAAACAAGGGATAGAGAAATACTGGCCCAAACTATGGACCCTGCAAAATTGGCAGAGCAGGAAACCTTGATCAACCAAGCAAAGTTTGCAAAAGAAGTTATTGAAGAAGTGGCTGCTCAAGAGGTGATTGAGGCCTTGATTAAGTTAAAGAAGCATGAGGAAGCTGAAAATACCTTAGCTATGGTGGTTAGCATGTTTCAATCCCAAAGTCAACCAGAAAGTAAGTCAACAGAAACTGCTGAACCAACTAATCTGAATACTGATATGATGATGGAAGAAGAAATTGGTGAGTCCATTGCTTCAATGGCTGCCAAGAAATGGGCTGAGCAAGTGAAAGAGGATTTGAGGAAGAACCCTACTGACAGCTGGTCTGAAAGGGTGAATGTAACCCAAACTCATGAGACACTGAAACAGAAACAACAAAGACTTTCAAAACTACATGAAGAATTTGCTGAGAAAGTCAATAGGTTTGCTAAGACCTACATGAGAAGAAAGAGGGCATCTGAGCAGACTGAGCATGAAAGATCTGCTAAGAGAGGCAAGTGGGATGACCAGAACAAGTACTTTGTTGAAACTCCAGATGAAGATGCTAGTCCTATCAGAGCAGTCCCACTACAAACCTTGCAACTGGGTGAAAGGGTTCAAGGTGTTCCTGATGTGCCCATAAGAACTGAACCAAATACAGAGCATCCACCCTCTGATGAACCCAAGATTGATGTTGTGAATGATTTAACTGAAGAGGAGGATGAATCCGAGGATTCAGATGATGATGATAATCCTGATGATGATCAAGGAAAGAGTGCCAAGACTGCAAATGTTGAGACTCCACAAGTAGAAATGACTGATGAGCAGAGAGCAAACATTGAGCAGAGCCTGTTGAATGCTAAAATGAACAATCCTTTGATTAAGAAGCTAAGGGCACTTGGTGTAAACTTTGAAAGTGTGGCTTATATGAATGAAAGTGAATTGAATCAGAGACTCGAAGAAGAAAATAAAAGATCAAAAGAATCTTGCAACAAAAGAATAGAGATGCTCAGAAACATAGAGAATATCTGAGAAGACATGGATATTCTAAAAAGATTTGAGCCATTTCAATCATGATAAACTCCAAGATCGGTATAACAGTGAAAGAGAAAAAGTGATTGAAAAGTGTGTAAGAGAAAATGAGAAACTTGAAAAGATTGAAGATTTGAAGAAAAAGTATGGAGGCATGTGTGGTTATTTGCTGGAAAAAGGTTTGAAGCCAGAAATTGTTGAGAACCTATCTAGAGAATCAGTGTTGGACCAGTACAATAAACTGAAAAGAAAAGAAAAACTGAAGAGGGTCCAAACTGAGAGCTCTACTAAACAAGCTGAACCATCTGATGAACCTCAGGCTAAGAGAAGAAGAATTCAGACTTTGAGGAGAAGATGAAAGAACAAGTAAGAACAGATGAAACCCCAATCCCTCAAGAAGTAAAACCTAAACCTGAAGATGAACCTTTTGTACCTTGGGAAAATAAAGAGATGATCAACATTCTAAGGAACATACTGATTACTCAAGGGGAATGGATGAAGCCTATTTTAATGCCATGGAAAAGGAGGATTTGAAATACCTCTTCTATACCCAAAAGGCTGTCTGGGAGAAAGCTCTAAGGGAAGGTGAGAACCCTAGATACTATGCAGATGAGATATTTGTACCTGCTGGTCTGTCAAACTGACCTGGTATGGCAAAAATGTTGCTCAATCTTAAAGAACTAGCTGGACATGACATAGTTGAATTAGCTAACCTTCCACCTGAGATGGTAGAGGCAATCTACATCAACATTTTCAACTTAAGGCCTGGAAAACCAAAGAAGTCCATTCCATTCAGGCCGCCAATCTCAAGAAGACATCCACAAGGTGGAAGAGGTGAATCAAGTATATCTGCACAACAAAGAACAATAAGACCACAATCAGATGTGGATCTTCCAAGAGAAATTTACTATGATTCTGTGTGTGAATGCTTAAGAGTGATTATGGAAAGCCGACAACTGAGGGAGATAGTTGTGAGGAGTGATTTCCATGAATATACTCAGGAACAATTGGAAAGAATGACAACACTCCCTCTGTATGACTTTAGGAACAGATACAGAATGGCTGGAAGACAGATGAATGATCAAAGGATTCAGATTCCTAAAACAAAAGAGAAACTGGAGAACTGCCCAACTTCACAGATCAAAGAGAACTGCCAAGTTAAGGAGGATGGACATGGCTCAAAGGAATTACAAGATGAATGTAAAAGACTTGAATCCACTGTCAAACATGAACACATGCATAAGTCTTGAAAGAAGAATGACACACCCCAACTACACAGTCCAAAGAAATGACATCATAACTGAAGTTGAATACAAAGAAGATGCTGACCATTACTTACCGAGAAACTCTGATGGAAAAGTACTGGGGATTATCAAGAAGGATGAAGACTTGAATTGCTTACATGATGAAGATCTAATGGATATAAGGGACTTGGTCATACCTGAAGGTCATACTAAAATGAGAGCTGCATCAGGGATAACAAAATGAAGGCAAGCTGCATACAATGCATGGAAGAGACAAAATTCCTAGATTAGGCTTTAATATGTAATGTCTTCGGACGACTTTTTGAATATGTAATTTTCTTATGTTAATTGATTATGTAACTTGACTTTTGATTTGATGTGTATTTTGACTAAGTGTAAGTAACCATAGAAATGTTTTGGGACAGTTGAGGTGTTCCAATCTAGGGGGAGATTGTTGGGTCAAGAAATTGACCTAAGGGGAAGATTGTTAAGTCCAAGATTTGTTCAAAATGACATATGGGAGATTGGAATCTTCTCAACCTCCTCAGAATTCGCTAAGTATGGATCCAGGCACACCTTAGACCTCCGAGCAAGCTTTTACTTAGCCGGGTACGATAGTTTGTCTGTCGGACAGGGTCATCTTATCTAAGTCTTCTTTAGTGAATATCCGAGCAGGGTTTGCAAATTAGTGTATTACCGGGTATGGTTCACTAGTGTATGCAAGTCCAGGCAAGGATCACTTTATCAAGCAGGTTTGTTCTTCAAAGCCAAGTTAAGTTCACTCCCGAGTAAGCTTTTGGCTAACCTAGCTCATGAAGCCAAGTGATTGGAAGACCGGGCAAGGTATTCATTAATAAGTGTGGTCCAAGTGGCTTGATGATTTAATGATATATCTCTAAGTATCATCGAGCAAGGTTCAACTCTAGCAAGGAACAGTGCTACCAAGCACACTTTGCTAATAAGCTATTCACTAGCAAAGGGTTGATGGGACCATTGAAGAACAAGGTTGCTCGTAAGGGTTTGTCGGACAAAGTCTGGCAAAGTCTAGAAGATTGAAGTCTACCCGGTGAGTATTTTACTTGGTAAAATACTCTTCAAGTAAAGTCTACTAGGAAACTGATCCCGAGTACACTTCTATGTTACCAAGTCCTGAAGGATGGCAGAGCATACTCGGAAAGACAACAGTGATGCAAAGCCTACCCGAAAGA